>NC_046157.1:129267543-129352543 GCF_011064425.1 Rattus rattus
CTGACAGTGAAAGGACTAATAATGCCATGTGTTGGTCTCACATGATGTAGAGGAACCCAACCATCATCTACTGCTGGTGGGAATGGAAACCAAACCAGTACAACCACTTGGGAAAACAGCTTGACAGTTTCTTAAAGAGTTAAATATTCATGGACCATACAACCAAGGCACTCAGTCTTGGGATTTCCCCCAAGAAATAAAAGTTTATGTCCATGGAGAGATCTGCACAGGCATGTTCAACAGCTTTCCTGTAATACACACAACTGGAAGTAATCCATATATCCATCAACACCAAATGGACACATTGTGGTGCTACCATATTATGCTGTATTCTGTTTCACTGAACCCATAAATTACTGAAGGCCTGCCACTGGCCAAGCACTGTGTGCAATCCAGAGGGTATAGCAAGGCAGACTAGAATCCCTGACTGACAGACAGACAGACAAACAAGCACCCTTGCTCTTTCATGCCAGGCAGTTATTCAATTACACTCTGCCATCAGCAAAAAGAAGTGATAACAGTGTTAAGAAAAGGCCTCCAGGGGTGGGGGATTTAGCTCAGTGGTAGAGCGCTTGCCTAGGAAGCGCAAGGCCCTGGGTTCGGTCCCCAGCTCAAAAAAAAAAAAAAAAAAAAAAAAAAAAAAAAAAAAAAAAGGCCTCCAAGGAGAAAGAGAGGGGGAATGAGATGAAGGGGGGAGTAGGGAGGAGGGCAGTGAGCAGGATGTAAAGTGAATAAGTGAAATAATAATAATAATAAAGAAAACACTGAAGATAGAAGCACACCATGAAAGAAACAACACTCAGATCCATTCGCTCCAGACCCAACAGTAACTCTTAGGCCTTCCTCCCTCACTCCCCATTCTTTCCCTCTCTCTGAATAAGTTAAAAATTAAAGCCCTTATGGGTTGTTGTGGCGCACAGAAAACTATTTTAACTAGTTTTAACTAGACTGATGAGTACTTTAACAAGGTCATTCCCTCCCTCCAGGTGGATATTTGAGTGACAGAGTTTATATGTGATCCTGATGATAAAATCTAATGCAGTTGTCTGGACCAAAGGCACCAGTGCATCTTGCCATGTCTGGCCTCAGTGGGAGAGGATGTCCCTAATCCTGCAGAGACTTGATGCGGGGGGGGGGGGACAGGTATGGGGTAGGGGAAGGAACTCTTCAAAGGGGAGACTGGGAGGCGGAACAACATTTGAGATGTAAATAAATAAATTTTAAAAACCATCAGTGCACCACACCAAGATGCACTCTTGATTTCCTCTGGAAGACGTTTCACGGGTGCTCTCTGCCTGCTTTCTTCACCGGTGCTCCCTGCCTGCTTTCTTCTGACTGCATTGCAACAGTTGCAGTTTAGAAACGGGAATGATCAAATCCCTTTCCTAAGTATTAAAAGACTTTGCTATCAATAAACAAAGACAGGACTGCTCGGCTAAGCTGGTTTTAAGCAATTACAGAAAAATAACGGAGCCCAGGGTTTCTTTCCTGTCCAAAGCCTTTATTATCTCACAGCAGGCTTTAAACTTTTGACTTGTCAATTTATCTCTTGGCAAATAAACAAGCCATTACATCTGTGATCAGTGATGATAAAACTATAATCTACCTAATGTTCCAGAAAGTCACCAAAGCACTGCTCTATGCAGGGCTGCAGCAGGTTCGCATGGAGACGAGAGCAAGCAAACCAGCATGTGCCGTTGTCCGCAGCACCAGGACAAGAGTGCGGGCTGGCGCCAAGGGGCCGATCTACTCAGTCACAAAGCCAGCATTTGGCAGTCTTGGACTCTGAGATCACCATGAAAAGTGTTAACCACAGTAGACCTTCCCTGAGGACTGTGCATCTCCTCCCTTCAAGGCCTTCCTATCCAGAGGCCTGTGGGCTCCTAGGCACGTGCACACACACTCCCATTGAGAATAGTCTGGAACTCAGACTGCTCTGGATTCTGAGTCACTCCTCGCCACTTATGAGCTATGTGAGCCTGGACAAATACACCAATCTCTCTAAGGTTTCTTTTCCTTTTCTACAAAATAAAAATAGTACTGCTTCCCTCGCAGACACAATTTGGATCACTGATTAATTAAAACAAACAGCTATGCTATTATTACACTTTGTGGCTTATCTTGATTTTTTTTTTCCAGTTCCCTTGGTGATTCTAGAAAGAGAACAAGGAGACAAAGGCATTTCTGCAGAAATGGTGTGATTACATATCACATAGCCAGAGCCAGCCAAGAGCAGCCCTGCCCCGCTCATGCCTCCCCATCAAGTAGTAACCCACTGGTTATATCCTGTATCCTATTATAAATTCTCCTACCTTAACCAACAGGTAACTGAAGCCGTTCTCACACTCTAACTTAGTGGTTCTCATCCTTCCTAATGTCGTGACTCTTTAATTCAGTTTCTCATGTTGTGGTGACCACCCCCCCACACACACCATAAAATTACTTCATTGTTACTTCATAACTGTAATTTTGCTAGTGTTATAAATCATAATGTAAATATCTGGTATACTGGATATCAAATATGCAACCTCCAAAGGGGTCACCCCAAGCACAGACACCCTCACCAAAGCCTTCTGACACTGAACGATTTCTGCAAAGTGGGACCCTTATATTATTAAAATAAATAAATAAAATTTCCCCCTCAGTACTTATAAGTAAATCCACACAGACATAGAAAAGTCTTCGTTGCAGATAAGCCTGGGATCCACTTTCTGCACCAGCAACCAAGGTAGCATTGACATTCGGCCTTTTAACCCGAGCCAATGGGAAGGAAAGCCAGATCCGCTACAATGTATCTTACGCCTTACGTTTAGAGGGGGCTGAATGCAAAGCAGTAGCCTCCCAAGCCCTGACTCACACGTTGCTGTGGGTGGTCCGAGAACTGGGAGAGCACAGTCACAGAGCCACAGAGTCTCAGAGATGTAGGATGTGGATGGAGGCACTACCCACCTCTGGGTGCTCCCCAATAGACCTGGACTTCTTGAGAATTAGCACCGCCGAGTCATGGACCTGCATGTGCCTGTTATAGAACTGGACTTGATGAGAAATATTTCCCTAACTCAGTTTTGCATAGCTTGGTAGTTACAATCTATTATTTTCTCATGTGGACTAAACCCTTAGGATCCTGACATTGTAATCTAGTTTCTGAGAGCAAAGAGAAGAGCAGGAACAGGGTCTTTCCCTACAAACATCTCAAATACCTTTGCTCTCAACACCAGAGAAGCCCCGGAAATGTGGCATTCATAGACATACAAACTCTGGTTGTTTATTTGAGTGGCCGGTTTACTGCCAGCATTAAGCTTTCTCTATTGAACTTAGTATCTAGCCATAATTTTCATCGAAATGTAGCTTGCTTTGCATACAGATGCACTCCTGAAAGCCATCTACATATCAAGTTATATAAAACTGATTCTCCCAGTGAATTACAAGATAATTTTGTTTGATGAGATGAGGGTCCTTGCAAACCACTTGCTTGCTTCAGATTTGAGGTCTCTATTCACTATGTGGCGATCTGACTGACCTCAGGGTGGGCTGGTACAGGTCTATCTCTCCAGCATACCAGCTTTCACTTCCTTTCATAGGAAAACTCGTTGGCTCACAGCTTTCCAAAGCCTCGTAGCTTGGTGAGACATACTACCCTCACCTGCTTCCTACCCATCAGCCCCAGTCATCCCCGTGCTTCGTGCTCAGTCTTGGAATCACCCAAAGGTCCCATCACTATTAGCAAGACAAAGCCTTGCAACTCACAGCATATGCTGCTAGGTGGCTTTTTCTAACTCCATAATCTTGAAGTCGTTGCTTCATATTGGGGATTGAACCTGGGGCTTCATACATGCTTAGTAGAATATTCTAACACAGACCTACAGCTCTAGCCCCACTTCCTTTTGTGTTGGAGGTGGATCATGCAGGCCAGGCTGGCTTTGAACTCGGTATGTAACCAAGGCTGGCTTTCCTCTCCTAATCTTCCTGCCTGAACAGTGCTAAGACCAGAGGCACACACTCCCTCGCCCAGCCTGCAGCCCTCCTTTTTACTTTTCATTTTGAAACTCGGGCTCACTAAGTTGCTCAGGCTGGCCTTGAATCCCCTCTGTAGTCCAGGTGGGCCTTGAACTTTCAATCTTCCCACCTCAGCCTTCCAAGCAGTTGGGATCACTGGCCTATGCCAGCAGGCCCAGCTTCTATATTCTTTAATGTTAATCTTGGATGGTGCCCAGCTTCATCCCCAAATTGTATGCTTTCATTTTAAGCACCACTCTCCTGACATGGCTTCTGTTACTGAGAGACCAGACCAGCTACGTCTTCGGTTCAGGCTTCACCTTAGAAAAGCAGACCTGTGATTGAACTGGAGTTAACCAACAAACCTACACCTAGAGGGAGTTCTAGGTTACTCCCCAACAGGCCTGCATCTAGCACTAGTTTCCAGGTTGCTCCCTAACACCACCAATCAGGAGGAAAGCAGAAGTTTAAGTTTACGGTTTGGCTCCCAGCACCAGCCAATCATTTTAAAGGGCAGCAAATTCCCTACAATCAGGTGTGTGCTGGGCTAGAGACCGCCTTGCTTGTTTGCCTGCATCTATAAGTGCTTGCTTGAAACTGGGCTCAGGGCTGGACCCTCCTGTCCTGCTGTGTCAGCGCTGGTGGTGAGCCCAAGCTCGAGCTTGAACAAAAAGACCCTAGAGTGTGAGTGCATCAGAATCGGCTCCTTGGTGGTCTTTTGGGGTTCTTAAAAACTTAACAGACGGGGTTGGGGATTTAGCTCAGTGGTAGAGCGCTTGCCTAGGAAGCGCAAGGCCCTGGGTTCGATTCCCAGCTCAAAAAAAAAAAAAAAGAACCAAAAAAAAAAAAAAAAAACTTAACAGACACAACATTACTATCTTATGGGTGATACGATGTTTAGTTTTTTTAAATCTCTGAACACCAAAACATTATAACCTTTGGCCCATTTCTTATGCACCAATGGGAAAATGTGATACAACCTTTAACCCACTTCTTATGCACCAATGGGAAAATGTGCTATAACCTTTAACCCACTTCTTATGCACCATTTTACATATAAAAATCCTTCTGCCATCTTCCCTGCCAAATTCAACATTGTTCAAAAAGCAAATTTCAGTCAGATGGAAATGAAGAAACATGATGCTCTGAGATAGCAAACAAATCGCTGGAGGAACAGCAGGAACATCTTGGCATAAGGACCCTAAAACCACAAACCATGGAGTCCCTGATTTGAGGTTCGTGGTCCCTTGAAAGAAGTCTTTCACACTTGGCTTGGTACCCTTTCCTCTGAAACCTCTTTGGTTGATCCACTGCACCTTGGCCACACCCTAAGCTTCTGGGATGGCTGTCACATGACCTAAGCTGTAGGCAGAGGGTAGGTAGAGTGTAGTTATAAATATATTACTATATCTGTGTCTGACGCCTATTCAACACATGTCTGATGACCTGATTTATCTTAGAGTGTCTACTGGAGCCTACCAATCCAAAGGGAAAAGATCTGCATCTCTGAGGGAGGCCTGCAGGTTTCTGTGGTAGGACAGAACTGAGTGACTTCAAAGGTTTAGGTAAGTGGGCGCCATGTTTTCTTGTGTGTCTTGTACATCCTCTAAACTTGAGTGAACAGGTCAGCCTGCATCCCATCAACAGACCTTGTTTCAAAGCCTTCCTGTCCATCCTGATGCTCTCAACCAGAACCATATTTGCAGTTAAATCCAATGGCAGAGACAGGACGTGGGGTTCAGCTGGTGCTGTACCCCCTCTATGACAGCTGCCTGTTGTAGGATTATGTTTTCTGTGACACCTCACCTACAATAATAAGATCCAAAGAGTGGCACTAATGTGACCCAAAACTTGTCCCCTAAAACCCAACTCTTAGGAGGTCAGTGATTTGTCAAACAGGAACATTGATTCTAAGGCTGGTTTTTGTTTGTTTTTGTTTTCAAGTCCATATTTGTCTCTGGCTAGCCTCGGTGTATACATGGAATGATTAGACTCTGTTAAAATAAAACTACTGGTAAAGAACATTCCAGGCACAGGAAATGGGGATTCTGGAACTACCATTAGAATTAGAAGGCAAGCTGGAAGCTAGGGAGGGCGGTGTTGCTGGCAGGGAACACTTGTCCTCTTTCTAAAAATGAGAGGGTTGGAACTGGAGTGGGGGTAACATCAGCATCCACGTGCTCCATAAAGAACAGGAAAAGAAAGTTGGACTACAGTGTCAAGGCTTTCCTAGGATCAATGCCCAAAGAGACTGAGGTAGGCTGGGAAATCCACCCACTGGCCATGCCATGGGGCGAGAACCTAAGTGCACAGGAAATTCAGTTCAGAGAAAGAGAAGCTACTGTAATTCCAATAAGGCCAGGTAGAAACTTTCTACATTTCCTGGGTCACTAGAAGCATGGCCTCAGACAGTGCCAACTGTGTGTCATTGGACATGCAGGGGGGCACAGTTACTATGTGGTACTAGGCTGATTAAGGCTCAATGCTTGACACTCCCTTTCCCTCTGAGGTACCAGGCTGTTCTCTGGAGGCAGCATACTGTGTAGCTCACAATTCATGCACTCAGTCAGCTGAAGAGCTGTGCCCAGAGAGCCTATTACACAGCTGCAGCCAGAGCACTGCCACACACTGAGGAAGGAACACGAGTGATTAGAGAGCTCAGCTCAGTCAGGGAAACCATGAGCCATTCTCCTATCACTGAATCTCTCCTGCCTACTGCTCCCTGCCCTTACCACAGCCACAGCCCCTCCCTGGGACCTTCACTTTCTGCCACTGTGATTTCCTTCCACCAGGCCTGTCTCTTACCCAGGGCTCCCTCCTCCTCATTTTCTCTGCCCCTTGGCTGTCTAGACTTGGTTCACACTGTTTATCCCACATCTGGTTTTAGCTACCTCTGTGGATGGCAGTACATCCTAGCAGACTCCAGAGGTCAAAGGTTGAGATCAAACACAGACACTGACCTTGGGGGAGTCGCTAGCCCCCTCTCTAATCATCACTTCTCTGTTGAATGAACGTAATGATGATACTCGCCTCCTGATTGTGGGGTGGAATTCTGCTTAGAAAGCACCTGGCACAGCTCCTGCTGTGTGGTTGCTTCCCAGCAACTGCTGCCCACCACAGCTAACTCGCCTTTTACTCCTCCCCTAACATGGCCCCTTCTGCCTTGCTGATGGGAAAAAGAAGGAAAGACAGGGTGGGTAGAGATGGGTTTAGGAGATGAAGGAGGCACCTGCCAAGTCTGGTCTAAATTCAGAGTAATTGAGATGGCCTCAGCCAAACAGGTGAGAGTAAATATGTCTGGGGCCAAATACTTCCTGCATTGGTTCTTGGTCTAGAGATTCACGGGATCAGAGATCAAGATGGAAACATGCCAACCACTGAAGGAAGAGTGACGGGGTTTGGTGACACATGCCTGTCTGGTGAACAAAAGCCAGCTTCATTGCCGGAACCTCTTGTAGCTAGTTACTGGTGACGATATGTAGTGAGGCCAACCACAGTAAAGGGGTCGCGTGAGGAGTCTCTGGTTCCCTGATGGAGAATATCTGTGAGCTTAGAATGGGGGCTGGCAGCCAGGGAGGAAGCTCACAAGGGGTTCTAACACTAGGACGCTCAGAAAACATTCCACATAAAGAAGATGAAGAAGAAACGGCCGAGTGCTGGAGCTCTCTTAGGGACAACACCCAAAAGAAAACCTGAGGAAGCATCACTAGTGGGGGACGTCACTGGTGCATAAGAAAACAGTGTAGTTTCATGCCCAACCTATAAAGGAAACTTAGTTATAAGGGGCAGCTTTTAAATTTGGACTTTCAAAAACAATGGCTAAAAAAAAAAAAATGGCAAGGAGATGGCAGATCATTATAAAATGAAAAGATTTTCTAAGATAAACAGGAGGGGAGAAATGGCATTTTGCGTTAAGTCCACATTTCAGCAAGAGCCATATTTCAAACTATGTATTTATGAGTCTATCAGCCTCCAAAAACTGAACCCCAAATTTACCTATAGATCTGTTTGGTTACCATGCATTTCTTAAAAAATATAAATTAGAACATCTTATTCTGGGTACGGTTAGGTTCTTTTCTTTTGGGTCGGTGAGCGTGGGTCCTTGATCAGGGCGACCTCTCTCGTAGCCCCAAGCTCAGGCTGACCTCAAACACATTGTGTCCCAGCTGCCTTTGGGCTCCAGGTCCTCCTGACTCCTGAATGCTGGGGTTAGAGGAGGTTACCACCACTCCCTGAAACATCTTTACTGGGACCACAACTGCTGCGGTTCCACACAGCTGTCACCTTTCTCTGACACCTTCTTTGTGTACCACTTCTGTCTCCTGGACTCCACAGGCTTTAGCGTTGTCAAGTGAGTCTGCACTGTCCTAAGCACAGACGTGCCTTCCCAAAAGTAATGCCACCGAGAGCCAATGAACTACGACCTGAACACAGGCGCTGAGGCATGTGCGATGCCAGACGCTGATATGGGCAGCTGCTGATACCAGGCACTGGGATTCTTTGGGGGAAAAGTCAAGGATCCTGTTCTAAAAGGGCTTAAGATACTCTGTGCATTACCCAAGGCTTGGTATAAGTGTTGGGGGTTGGGGAGTGGTATTTGGAAAGTCCAAAGAATACGATGTCATCATCTGGCTATGTCCCAACATGGGGAAGTAGAAAGGAGGCTGACCTCTACAGAAAAGGCCAAGCACATAGATGCTATAACTTCCTAACAACCCTGCCCCGTGTCAGCACTATGAGACAGCATTAATCCATTCCTGGGTCAGGGTGCGGGGATCACCTCTCCCAGACAGTTGGAAGCCCCACTTCCCAACACCATACTGGGATCCAAGCTCCCAACTCATGAACCTTTGAAGGCTGGGCCATAGCCACATCCTAGCAGAAATGGGAAGCTTAAACAGACCAATGCAAGAAAGCCAGAGAAGACGGTCAGAGGATTGAGGTTTGCCAATCAGGAAAGAGCCATCCCTAGAATAAAGAATTGCTGCTGGCACTGGCTATGTTCTTCGCGGTACTGGAGTCTTCTCTGCACCTGCCACGAGTTACACTCAGACTAGGTAGGAAGGAACTATAACATCCCATCACATACGAGAAACAGAAGCACCAGGAGCTGAATCTCCTAGCCCAGGGTCACACTGCAGCTGGCAGTCAAGAGAGCCACTGCCCAGGTAGTCCACTCACCACAGCTTACATTTATAACCACTACTCTCCAGTACCTCACTAATAAACCCACTGCCGGGCCATATGAGCTTCATGCAAATCCTTGGGAACCCCAAATCCTCTCCTACTAGTTCAGGGTTCATCAAGCCAACTCTGGTACAATACCGTTGTATAAGAGCAGAATAAAATTAATATCTTCCCAGAAAAGATGTGACTAACAGGAACAGTTTTTAAGCTAGTAAAAATTAATAAATGTGAGGTTTGGGTTTATAAAATGATCCCTGTGAGCTTCAGTAATGTGAATTTATTCCCCAGATTGGACTGAGAACGTAAAGCTCCTCTCGTGACATCTGTGCACATTAGTTTGAAAAGGATCAGCTACAGGTATAAAGGCAATACTGTCTTTAAACAGTGTCTACTCTGAGGTAACCTAGGCCCAGGAAGGCAAACGCCATGTGCTTGCTCCCACTCACTGGTGGATGCTAGCTCCGTGTTATTAGGTTTCTGTGCTTATGTTGAAGTGAGTGTCGGTAGGGGCTGGGAAGTGAGAGAGGAGCCATGAGAGGCAGGAAGTAAGGCAAAGGTGGGATGGGGTACCACATGCAATATGATGGCAAAGGCAAGAATGCTAGGATACAAGCTATGGGAAAGGCGGGCCAGCGGGAGGGTCACCCAAAACTAGGGATGCATTTTTTTTAAAGCCATATAGAAAACCTATTACTTTATACACTAACTAAAAAACAAATTTTTGGTAAGAAAGAACTTGAGCAGAGATACCCTCTCTGGATGGAGAATGCTATGAAACCATAGGTGCTTAAATGAAAACCATGGTGAGATTCTGGATATATATCCTATGAATTGTTAGCCGGTGAACCCCCAGTGACATTCACAATAATTGTTAATGCCATTGCTCTCAGTCAAACCAAGATGGTAAGACCCCATTGCTGGGGACACCATGCCCCTGGGAGACAGAGTATAGATAAGTCAAGCTGGAACGGAGCTGGAAGCTTTCTCCCACTGGTTGGTATTTTAGTGCCCGTGGTTGTTAAAGGGTTAATGCAAGTTGTTATAAGGGTATGGGGGTGGGAGCATGTAGGAGATGTTGACAGTCTAACTGAGCTGTGGATCCCGAGTGCTAAAGTAAATACTGAACTGCCAGGCCGAGGTATGCCCATGAATGCACAAGTGGCATGGTTGTTTTGGGGAAACCAATCTAATTAGATTCGAGTCCCGCTGCACAAGAAGGAAAACTTACTTGGTACTGCAAACTGGGTCAAAAGACTGTCTGTGGAGGTCACAGGCCCTGGAGATCATATACTACTAAGATAGTAAAAGAGCGTGAAACCAAACAGCCTTCTGAAGGCCTGTGTTTGTACCACAGACTAGTGCTACTCACAGCTCGAGCATAGAAGCTTCTTTTTGCGGTGGGGGATGGTCATGCGGGGGCTCGTAAATGGTCAAAGAGCTGAAAGTAAGTGGGCACTGACTGACTAGTCCTAAGCGGGATGTGTCTACACATCCTCCAAAGCCCAGAGCCTGAACGCACGGAACAAGGAGTAGAAAGACTGTGAGATCCAAAAGGATGGGAAAGTACGCTGGGAACTCCGGTGTCTGGGCATGTCATGGCCATGTCTATCATGAATGCAACCATGGAACGCAGCCATGAACACAAGGCTGGAGAAGAAGAGGAGGAGGAGGAAAGGAATATTTAGAAAGAAGAGAATCATTAGGGGTCGAAGAGAATAAGAGAGTAATTGAGGAGGCTATTTGATCATAAATTATATTGCATGTATGTGTTAAACTGTCAAATGATAAAATTTTAAGAAGCAGTATCTATTCCATTACCAAAACAATTTGGACATATGCAAATGTATTTAACTCAGCATTTGTAACTTTCAACATACTAGTGCACCAATGATACTAATGCATCATTGTTTGATAACATGAACATAAAGTACTCTTTTAAAATTATTTTTAAGACACTGAGGTAGATATTGCATTTTCTGACTGGGTCATCTTATACGCTCCTAGAATATCTATGCTCCCCTTTTGGGAATCTACTTAGACTCCTTTAGATCAAGGAACTTATCTTGGGTCTGGATCAACTAATGCAGACCAATGTTTCCTATCCATTTAAGATGACCCACATCAAGAATAGTTCCCAACGCTGTGCAGTGTTACTCTGAGGATGAAGCTCACCAGAACATATTAGAGCAAGCCTCTTGGGAAACCTGTGACCAGGTCAAGCCTGTTCTTTCATGCCCTGGTTTTTGAACATCCTCTAATTATCTAATAGCATGAACTAGGGTTGGTTGCTTCACTCCTGAGGGCTGGGCAAGTAGGAGAGACTAATCACATGGCTCCAGGTCAGAGGCAGGCTTTAACATATGATTTAACAAAAACTGGTCAACTCTTTCCCTTCACTTGGGTCTTTTTCCCAAAGAGTCGCCTCTTGCCAGACGCAGCTTGCAAAGCCCAGCAATCCGTTCTCACCTGGGCCTCCTTGAAGCGGAGTTTGAGTTTGGCTACCGGTCTACATAACTAGAGATCTGACACCCTCACAGACACGCTCATCTATGAGCTGTGTCAGAACTTCAGTGTGGCTGCCTGCAGAGAGAAAACCCGCAAACACATGAAAAGGCCATGCTCAGGATGACAGATTTGTGAGCAAAGAACCCCAACAGTATTTTATCCTTCTAGGTCATCATCCAGCTGAGAGGTCTCTCCACTAATCCCAGATGTCCTGAAATGGTAAAAGCTATCCTCCTGTGCCCTGTCAGGATTCCTAACCCCCCACACGCCATGAGCATAATGGAGTAGCTGTTCCATGCTTGTCACATGGCAACCATCACAGTCTCTGGGATCCTTGAGTACTTTGGTTATTACAGAAAGATACATTCTGTTTACTGTTCAATGGCCTTATTTATTTTCCAACTCAAAGCATCGAGGCAGTCACTGATATTCACTAGATATGGACCCTGGTCAACAAGAACATGTGTTAGGCCCCAACCCCTTTCCCAACACACAGCCAATTACTGTATTTGCAGAATAAAGATCACTTCATGGCACCCTGAAAAGCAAGCCTTGGGTTCTGTCTTCTCCCAGAAACAAACTAGGTCCTGGCATCACCCAGTCACTTTCCCGCTCTGTTGCTCAGGCCAGGCGTCATACTTGACAGCCAGCTCTTCTGTGACCTCCCCATCTAACCTATCATCCAGACTTGAGTGACTGTCTCACGTCTCCTGAGAAACGGGCTGTGCGTCTCCCGGCCACCCACAGCACATGTGAAAAACCCATATGAACGCTGCAGCAAGCCCGCTGCCCCCAGGACACTGCAGAGGTTTTGCTCACATCTTTATCCAACCTGGAGAATATTCCAGTCTTCTCAAGATACCCAGTTTCTCACGGCCACTCTCAGTTTAAATGTCCCTACCTCTGCAGAAGCTTTCTTGTCTCTTCAGTTCAGTGTCATAGCTCCCTTTTCAACAAGCTGCTTAGCTTATAAGTACCAACTGACCTACCTTCTCCTACCAGATCACTCCTGTCTCTCCGCTACACTGCAGGCTTCTGAAGACAGAGTCAGGCCTATATTCAGTGTCAGCGAATCCCGGTACCTCGTACACTGCTTGGAAACAGCACCCGTAGCTGCTGAATGAGCGTCCTGACTTATCCATCACACAGAAGTAGGCCTCTGATATCCCCTATTCACTCATTAGAAGATCTCCAGTGACTGTGAGCCAGTCCTCCAAGCGTGGTCCCCAAACCGCAGCGCTAGCAACTCCCAGAAACTTACTAGACGGGTGGACCCTCGGGCACCTCCTGACACCCCGTGGTGACAGACAGCAGCCTGTTTTAATATGCTCTCAGATTCTGTTGCATCCTGAGGCTCAAAAACGATGCCCAAGACTATTCTGGAGGTTTTGTTGAGGTTGTCTGTTGGATCGGAGGGATGAAGTAACTAAGAAAATTTGTAAAGACTCAGAAGTCAGACGCCTTGACTAACACCTTGTTAAACTGGATGTCTGACGGGCAGGAACCTTCTGTCTTTCATACAGTGATGTGTTATAAATCTGGTACAAGAGTCTTCCAAATGTATTTGGTGTCTGGATTACGTCTCTGGCTCCTTGGGAGGGAGACTCATTCTGGACTCTGGGAAGCACACTTGGAAAATGCTTGCTACTGTGGTGCCTTTTCCCCAAGGGGAAGCCGAGCATCATTCCAGGTCACCGTGCCCACAGCAGCAGCGTTAACGTGGTCACGCTAAGAATGTCTGAGTCACTGCAGCAGCTGACTTAAGCTTTATGCATCTTCACCTCCTTTGATCCTAGATTTGAAAATAAATGCTTAATATTAAACACACACACGCACACACACACACACACACACACACACACACAAGTAAAAAGAGAACTCTGGTCTGTGTGAAAGCCTGAAATGTTTATGAGGCCAAACAGAGAAGAGTAGAAACGTGTGGTGATTAAAAGCCCAATGGCAATTTCTTTTTTGTTCTTTTTTTCTATCTTCTTTTACAGTCCAGTCATTATCCCCCTAACCCCCTCCTGCTCTACCCTCCTACAGTTCCTCATCTCATACCTCCTACCTCCACCCCATCTCCAAGAAGATGTCCCCACCCCCGACCTCACCAGATCGTCCCATTCCCGGGGCCTCAAGTCTCTCGAAGGTTAGGCATATCTTCTCTCACTGAGGCCAGACCCGGCAGTCCTCTGCTGTATATGTGAAGGGGCCTTGGACCAGCTAGTGTATGCTGCCTGGTTGGTGGCTCAGTGTCTGAGAGATCTCTGGGGTCCAGGTTAGTTGAGCCTGCTGTTCTCCCTATAGGATCTCCCTCCTCCTCAGCTTCTTCCAGCTTTTCCCTAATTCAACCACAGGGGTCATCAGCTTCTGTCCATTGGTTGGGTGTAAATATCTGCATCTGACTCTTTCAGCTGCTTGTTGGGCCTCTCAGAGGACAGCCATGCTAGACTCCGGTCTATAAGCACATCATAGCATCAGTAACAGTGTCAGGCCTTGGAGCCTCCCCTTGAGCTGGATCCCAAGTTGGGCAGGTCACTGGACCTTCTTTTCCTCAGGCTCTTCTCCATTTTTGACCCTGCAGTTCTTTCAGACAGGAACAATTCTGGGTCAGAATTTCCCTCGCCTCACTGTAGAGCATTTCAACTAAGGTCCCTCCCTTTAAAGTCCTGAGATTTTCTCACCTCCAGAAATTGCCACTGGCACTAAAAGCCCATAGCAATTTCTAGCAGTTTCAAGTATCTTGTTCTGAATCAGATGAGCAGCAGAGAAATCCCCTACTCAGAATGCTCCTCTGCTGGAGCTGCAGAGAACCGGTTCCATCCAGTCCTGGTTTAATGTGGTGGGTGGGGACTCCTGATAATGAAGCGGCAAACAGTTCAGGAGATGGGTCCCAGCTCACAATCGGTAACCTTGAGAAAGCTGAGCCAGCTTAAGGAAAGGGAGATAGAATATTCATACCAAACATCCAGTGTTTACCTAATCAGGGCTAATGATTGGCTTCCTAATGAAGTTTTACAAGCTCAGTTGAACACAGAAAACATTTGCTTCTCCGAAAGCAAACAGGACTGATTGTACTGTAACCAGACATCGGGAGCCCAGAGGCCGCCCAGCCTGCAGGAGTACAGAGGCACATCTGTGCATGAGGGGTTGGGGGGAGCTTCTGAGGATGCCGGGGTAGAGAAGGGGAGATTTGGGAGCAGCAGCTGGGAAGCTGCAGGATTTAATGCACAAGCACAGATACACATTTTGGGCAGTTGTGCCAAACTTGAGTTCACAGAGGTGCAGATGACCAAAGAAGCTAACGCCAAGCCCAGGGCCAGCCCAGAATATCCATTTAGGATGCTTCGGGTGGGGCTAGCTGCAACCGCTTTGCATCTCAGGTAGCCTGTTCTCACTCGGGTTATGTTAAAGTTAAACAAAATAAAGCAAGAAATTCCTTAAGGCGGGAAAAGAAAGGTGAATAGGTGGGACATAACAGTTTCACTTCCTTTGTGTGTGTGTGTGTGTGTGTGTGTGTGTGTGTGTGTGTGTGTGTGTGTGTGTGGTCAGAAGTTCTCTCCTTACACTGTGGGTTCTGACGACTGAATTCAAATCATCAGACTTGCTACCCTGTATGCTTCTACCCACTGAGCCATGTCACTGGCCCCCAGAGCACAGAACTTTTAATAAACTACTCTAAATTCTTCTTTGCTTTTATTTTTGCATGTGTGTGTCAGCATGTACAAGTACTATGACACACATGTAACACCCTGCAGAGTCCGTTCTCTCCTTCCACCATGCAGGCATCATCAGCGATTGCAGAACATCAAGCTTGGGGACAAGTGTCCTCCCCACTGAACCATCTCACCATCACTGACCTATTCTATGTAACACTGTCACCATGGCCTATTCTATGTAACACTGTCACAATGGCCTATTCTATGTAACACTGTCACGATGGCCTATTCTATGTAACACTGTCAGATGGCCTATTCTATGTAACACTGTCACGATGGCCTATTCTATGTAACACTGTCACTGTTACACATTTGTGAGGGAAATCATAGATGGCGCACCAGAACGGACTTCGCTGGTCGAGCGTGTATGTCAGGTGACAATCACTGACACCAGGGACTCAATGTCTGTAATGAAGGCATCACTGAGGGAAGTGTCTGCAGTGGGGGACTGTGCATGTGGGTGGCAAGGGCTATGTGGGTGCTCTCGCTAGTTTCTGCTTAATTTTCCTCTGAACCTAGAACTGCTCTAAAGATCAAGCCTAGTTTTAAAATATATAATAAAATAAATTTTCTAATGATATTTTAGCCATATTTAGCATAAGACTGAGAAAACATCAATTGCCCTGATTATAAATTACTCTTACTAGCATTCTGTTCCTAATAGAATTCTTACAGAAGCTGGCTGACGAGAAGGTGGTGGGAAGACTTACAAGATCTCCTGTCATCCCCACACCCTCATCTGACATTCTGATATTGTCCCAACATCAGTGACCATTGATCTCAGAGTCCTGGCCACACAGGGGAGGGTCTCCCACAGAACACGGCCACTTCTGCTGCTACACTGATGCTTTGCACTGTGCTCCAGGAGGGCAGGGCCCTGACACACAGGGAATATGCTCCCTTAGTGTCTGCAGATTAAGTGGGAGCAAAATAGCCATGGTCAAAGAGATAATTTATCTGGTTTTAAATAACTCAAGTTTAATAAGGAAATAACACTCATCAAACTCAATAGTTTATATAAAAAGACCAGTTTTTAAGTCGGTGTAAGTTATGACCTGATCACCTTTAGAAATAAGATATTCATACCACAGCCCCAAAGTGGATTCCTACATACAAAGTACAAAACAGAGCAATGATGTGGTCCTTCTAGAAAATATCACATTTGACCAAGGTCTTCTGAATCCTTAGTACAAATGATGGGTGATAAAAGTCTCCCTTTGACTCTCCTATTTTACCACTATATCTCTACAACATAGGAAGAGCTGAACTTCATCCTCTAGAAAGTGTGCTTGCCTGGGAGGACATGAAGGATACAGAGCGTGAATGTGTGCTGACGTGAGGGAACCTCTGAAATCTATGAAATTGCATTATTTTAAAGCAGATGCGGCAAAAAGTTAATGTTTAATGTTAGGTGGGTTCAGAGGTGCTCTCTGAGTGTTTGACATCGTAATGGCTGTTCTTAGTCGTCGACTTGACTAGATCTGAAATTAAACACACGGATGGGTATACCTGGGAGGGCTTTTCTTGATTGGATCATCTGAAGTGGGAAGACCCACCCCAAATCCAGATCTTCTGAGGTGGGAAGACCCACCTATTGTCTGGGCCACACCTTCCTGTAGCAGTGCATATAGAGGACATGGAAGGAGGAAGCCAGCTTTTGGCCTGTTTGCCCTCACTCTCACCAGCAAATTTACTTCCTCGCTGGCATTAGAGGCTTCTTCTTTGGGATTCTGATGTAGACTAAGAACCAGCTAAAATGTCCAGCCTCATAGACTGAACGACTACTAGATGCTTAGAATTTCCATTGGTAGACAGCCATTGTTGAACTAGCTGGACCACAGCCAGTAAGACAGTCTAGAAAACCCCATATGTATTAATTCTGTCAGTTCTGTTCCTCTAGAGAACCCTGACTAATATAAACACCTGACACATGAGAAAGGAGCCTGGAGCTGAAGACAATAAGAATCTGGGCTCTGAGAGCAAGGGCACCATACTGCTCTTACAGAGGACCCAGGTTCAGTTCCCAGTACCCACATGGCAGATCACAGCCACCTGTAACTACAGTTTCAGGGGATTTAATGCCCCCTTATGACCTTCATAGGCAACAGGCATATATGTGGTACATATGCAGACATTCGGGCAATACGCTCATACACATAAAAATAAATATTTTTTTTATTAACTTGAATATTTCTTATATACATTTCGAGTGTTATTCCCTTTCCTGGTTTCCGGGCAAACATCCCCTTCCCCCCTCCCCTTCCTTATGGGTGTTCCCCTCCCCACCCTCCCCCCATTGCCGCCCTCCCCCCAACAGTCTGGTTCACTTGGTGTTCAGTCTTAGCAGGACCCAGGGCTTCCCCTTCCACTGCTGCTCTTACTAGGATATTCATTGCTACCTATGAGGTCAGAGTCCAGGGTCAGTCCATGTATAGTCTTTAGGTAGTGGCTTAGTCCCTGGAAGCTCTGGTTGCTTGGCATTGTTGTAAAATAAATATTTTTTAAAAGAAATAATTCTTCTTAAAAGATCCTGCCATCAGGATTCGGATTCGGGTGTCAGGTGTCTGTAGCCCCTGGCCGGTGGACTACCTTGGCCTGCGGCTGCAGCAGTTTGTTATGGGGCCTGCACATACCCAGGTCTCCTAAGAAACCTTGAGGCAGACACGGTAACAACCACAGGTTATGTGCTTCCTTGCCCATCTGCCTGCCTACCTCTGTTTCCCAAATAAAACACTTGCTGTTCAAACACTTGAAAGGGACGAGGTCAGAAGATGAACAGTCACAACTCATCACGTGCATTTCAAGTCGGGGGAAAGTCATATACGCAGGGTATGTGTGTAGGTAAGGACACAACTGTATGTTAAACTAAAAATTTAGTCTCAGTTGGGGATTTTTACCCCACCTTTGATCACTCAGCTCCTAGATAAAAGACACACAATTTTTATATTTACAATAAGCTTTTAAAGCACTAAACCCAGGCAGATATCTATTCTCTAAACTATTAGTATCTAGACTCTCACCCATACCCAATTAGTCTTCAATCTGTAAATGGGGTCATCCTGAAAATAGGGGACATTGTGACGAAAGGAGAAAACAGTCCACCACTCAGGCCCAGGGGAAGCATCCTTGTGCAAGTCACCATGGGTCTCAAGTGTGCCCTGAAATACAACCTACTTATTACACAACTTATTCACACAGTCAGAGAATTGAAAAGCTAAGCCTTTGTACTGAAAAAGAACAATTGCGGATCCTGGTTTGTTGGCTTGTGCATGTGTGTTGATAGAGATTTATTTGTTTTGCAATTTATAAGCGTAAAACAGTCAATACGACAGCTTTTGTGGGGGCAGATAGGGAGGTTGTTCCATTGTAAATGCTGTTCACATTTGAACACAGACATCGCTGTCCCCAGGTCACCAGTATTCAGCATGAAGGGCACAGCAACTACGCTGCATACACAGTGACCAGAGGAGCCCCAATACCTACCTATCAGCTGCTGTCACCCAGTGAGCAAACAGCCTCAGGCTGGGTTTGGCTAACACAAGCAGTGTCTTCTCTGGCACGAACAATGTTGGAACCAACATTTAGTATGTTAGAAATTTCTTGTATTTTCTCTTAAAATCCTTTACAAGTCTAGCCGTCCTACACCCGCAACCACTGCACAGTGGCCCTCCTACACCCCCACCACTGCACAGCACTGAAAATGGCCAAGCACTCACCACCTCACTGAAGATGCCCTACGTCAAGGATGGAGCTGAGTTTTCCGTCCCTGCCCGCTGCTTCCTTATTCCTGCAGCTTCTCGTTTAATCTAATTTGTAGGGTATCCAAGATGCTATTAGCACAGCATCATGCTTCAGCCCTAAATCAAGTCATTTGCTGAACTACAATGTATCTAGAAATGAAAAAATCCAGAAATACAGGAAACCAGACTACAGAGTCTATAGAATCTATTTCCCAATGTCTGGGGGAAGCCAACATGGGGAAAACCGAGCTGAGGAAACTTTAAAGAATGTGGCAAAGTGATCATTCTAAATTCCTTGGGTAGAGACTAAATTATTTAGCCCTCGTAAAGTGGATTTTATGTTTTAGTTTATTTTATTATTTTATGTGGTTAAGTATTTTGTCTGCATATGTGGCTGAGCACCATGCATTCCCCTGGTACCGGGAGAAACCAGAAGAGAGCATCAGATGCTCCTGGGAATGGAGTTAGACAGTTGTGAGCTGCCATGTGGGTGCTGGGAATAGAACCTGGGTCCCCTGGAAGAGCAGCCAGTGCTCTTCACTGCTGAGCCATCTCTCCACGCTGCTCATGAGTGGAATTAAAAATGCACTCTACTTTTTAAAGAACTAGTAATCTACCCTAACAGATACCCAGATAAATTATAAGCTGCTCATTTGTCTTGTTCTTTAAAAAGCCCCATTCCTGTAGAATATTGGTTTCTTTTTTTCTCTCATTTGCATCCTGAGATTAACAATTGTCCACCACCTAAATTATTTTCTGTAGCTAAAAGTCATAGCATTAATGGCTTCTTCCCCTTTGCTTGCTATAAGCTCTTTGCTTTCAACTTAAGATGTAATCCGTTATGATCACATTTGAACCCCTCCTATAAGAGAACGGAGAAGGAAAGCAAAATGCAGGTGTACTTGGGTCAAACTCTGCTGCAAATAATAAATATTACATGGATGACAAAACTGTTTTTCTTTAAAATAATATAAATTAAAGAACTTGGGGACAACACAACTGTTTGAGACTACTAATCAGTATGTACTAAGCATTAAATGATATGAAGAATATTTGCTAATTTTATTTGCTATAATAGTGAGCACACACACATGTATACATCTGTGTGTATGCATGTGTTTCTGTTAGTGACTCTTTTTAATAAACGCCTCGAATTGGTATCGCTTAGGACTCCCAAATCTTTGAAGTACAGCCTTCACAGTTGGAAGACAAGGCTCTCCAAACGCACTTCAGGCTGGGAAGGAAGTTACAGCTTACATGCTGACTCCAGCCAACAGCATCTCTAACACTAACAGAAGATGAAATAATGGTGCCATAGATTGCTACTGTTAGCCAAGCGCACAAGGCAGGGGGTGGGGCTCTCTGAGCCACCAGCAGTCATTGTCTTTGGGAACTCCTTCTAATGGCCTTCCAAGGATCTCGGCTGCGAAGACACTCATTATCTCTTTAGAAATACTACCCCTGTATAGTATTTCTTGTCTTTGGAGCTGAAATCTTTTCGCTGTAGCTTACAACCACCTGGCATCATGACAGTGTAGTTCCAGTTTAATGTGACAATGTTCACTTGAGCTGTGTGCAGTGGTTTCCTATCCTAAGGCTACAGCACTGCCGTAGACTGTCTTCACCATCCTCATCACTCACATAGACAGGCACCAATTTGTCTCTGTCCTGGTCACTATGTGGCACAGCAAGACCATGGTGTCAGGTTGCTGTAAAGGGACCTTAGAATATGTAGTTACTGAGTTCCAAGTCTGATTTTGGAGTCTCTGAAGATAGGAACTTTGAGGTTGTAAACGGAGATGCGTTACTCCAGGGGAAGGTTCTATAATGTCTCTAGTGGTCACCCATATCTGGGTCAGTTTACATGGGCTGGGATACAACAGCTATCCCACATTTCTAGACTCTGATACACCACTCATGACAGAGGCAACAGAAGGATCCAGAGCGGTCATCCTGACATGTCACAGGTTCCTCAACTCCGTCTACATGCTCTCAGCCTTCCAAACAGATCAGCCCCTTTCTAGCCTCACCCTGGGGAACACTCGCTCGACCAGCTGCTTCCTCCGGTTCAGTGATCTGCCCTCTTTGGGAAATAAAACAGGCGACAACAAGGAGGCACAACATCAGAAATAAGTGAGGCTGACTGATCTCTCAGTGCGTCGCAAGGGCTGCTGCGTGGCTGAACAGGGAGAATGAATGTGAGCACGACCAGGCCCTTGGCACAGCCTCTTGAACCTATGACACGGGCACAATTAACTGACTCAGAAAGAAGACTAAAGGGGTCAGGAACACAGAAAGGGCTGTGGGAGTTGAGAGCACTCCCTTCTCTGGATGTGGAGGCAGTAATAAAGACATCAGAAAGGAGAAAAAATTCAGTATAACTTACTAGAGACATTAGTAGGAATCGAAGGGAAGATGAGACTGGAATTTAGAGACATCAACCCAGGAAAAGCATATAATTGGGCAATTCGATATAAATGAATGTAGGGTCCACGAATAGTAGGGATAGGCAATCAAGTTTGGAGAAGCACAGAGAGGCCTATCTGAACAGCATTGCTCTCTCTACTGGGATCAACTAATCAAAGAAGAACTCATGGCCCATCAAAAGAAATGAAAATTAGGGCGAAAATGTAAGAAAAGAAAAATTAAGGCAATGGGGCATACACCAAGAGTAAAGCACACACCCAGGGCCCGATCCTCAACAGAATGAATCCCTAGGGTCAACTAAGAAAGAAGAGGGTGAGAAGGAAGGACAACCAGTATCACTTTCCTCGTGGGAGATGGCTTAGCTGGTAAATATTACTTGCCCTGTAAGTATTAAGGACCTGAGTCCAATCACCAGGACCCATGAAAAAAAGCCAGGTATACACACCTGCACACAAACCCATGTGCACACACGCAATCCCACACAAAAAGTTGTTACTTGAATTGGTGGTTTGACTTTCATAAAAGAAATTATTCAATTTGGATTATAATGGCACTTCCAACAATTATTTGAAAAGGTCCTAAACATACACATGCCATTTTATTCTATGCACCTACGCAAAGAGGAATTCACAGCATTGGCAATTATAAAAACTAAAAGACATGGGAGATACTCTATCCTACAGCATCAACTATTCAACCAAGATTCAAGTCTTTATGTAAAAATTCTGAAGTCCATCAAGAGGCTAGACAGCTGCCTTAGAGGTTAGAGCATTCATTGCTCTTGCAGAGGGTCCATAGTTCATTCCTAGCAGCCGTCTTGGTGGACGCAGAGTCACCTGTAGATGCAGTTACAGAAGAATCCGATGCCTCTGACCTCTGCGGGCACCTGCACACACATGTACCTACCCACACAGACACACACACAATTCAAAATAAAAAAGTTTTAGATGTACATCAATCTCATTGATACACAAATGTACCTTCATCTTTAATAAAAGTATGTATACACAAAAAAGAATTGTTCTAAAAGAAATTTATTGCCAGTAAATGATTTTTATCAAACCTATTTTATATGCCTTTAAACCCTGGGTTACATAAAACTTTCTTGCACAAAATGTGTTGCAAGTGGAAACCCATTAAGAAGCCTTGCTCCAAATGACCTACACTGGCAGTGAGAGGTTGGTTCATCACAGCCTACAGGCCTGTGCAAGTGGGATTCAAGATCTCCTTCACACACATGACAGGGGAAGTCGGGGAGCTGTGGGGGTGGCACAAAATGAACGATGAGCCTCCAAAATGTGAGAGGTCCACCAGAGCGCCTTGGGTCCTGTCTCTCCATGGATGAACTCAGTCATGAGCAACTCCACTATTCAAGTCCTCCTCCTCCTCTGCTCCCTTTCCCGATGCCATATCCCCCACGGATACAGGGTGACTCTGTCCTTATCCTCCCTTAGCCTCTCGTGCTTATCCCAGCTCAGACTCTGCAGACTGGCCTCCAGCATGTCCTGGATTTTTCCTTTCAGGGTGCATCGCAGAGGGATTTCTCATTTCTTGACTTCACTTTGTGAGCTCCATGATAGAGCCCACGGCCTGCCACTGTTGTGTCCCTAATGTTTAGCATGGAGTTATGACTCAGTAAATAACTGAACTGTGAAAAGGACGTCTCAAACACAGCTTAGTGGAAGCTGTAAGACCAAAGTTGATTGTGCTGACTTTTCAGGGGTGCAACAACACAGTGATAACTTCTCCCCCGGGTTAGGTGTGGCTATGATAGGTCACCTAAATGAAGAATGAACAGAGTGATATTCACACTTCCCCACTGACCCAGGAAATCCTTCCCATGCTTTCTCTCTGAGTTTATTGTTCTTTCTTTAGCCAGACTATAGCTGACCCTTACCGTGACCCTACAAAACCTCACATTCATACCTCAGATCCCACAGGGGACACTCTTCTCAGGTGTTGCTGAGAGAACTAAGCTCCGGATTTCAAACATTCCTTAGTCATCTATGTGTTACAGAGCTAAGCCTCGCTAACTCAGTGACATAGCTGTTCACAAATCAAGTAATTTGTACCAATCAACAACAAGTTGTTACTTTTCCAGAAAGAAACAAAGGCTATTCAAAGGTCAGTACAATTTCCCAAGATGTGGATGATTAAAAGTTCTGTTTGTGAGTATTAGGAGAAGGTAGTAATCTGCCCTTAGGCTTGCCAGGGCTTGGCCCACTGCCACCAAATAGTCTGGGCGAATTCCTGTGATGTCAAAGCTCTTGACAGTGAACTTGCTTCATAGCCTTTGGGTCACACCCCACAGGTCCTGGACCAGTGCCCAGCTGCCTCTGCAAATCCTCTGCCCCTGACTTCATCCTGGTTTACCTTGCAAAAATACATCTCAAAACATTGCCCCGTTGTTCTTACTGCCAGCCGAGGAGAAGCTGCCAAAAGGCTTTTCGGAAAAGCCACACCAATCTGGACAGCCTCAGAACAAAGGCCGCGCCAAGGACCTGTCTTGGAAGGGAGCCACCCAGCAGCAGACCGGAGAGAGATATCTTCACAGAATTGGGTTATCACCCCAGGGCAAAGATCTGCTTACACTGAAGACAGACTCGGCTCTCCCTGTCTCTTCTGCTGAACACTGAACTGTAAAGAGGACTCTTCTCCCTAAGGGACCTGAGGACTTTGATAATCAGATTGTGTTAAGTGAATTAGCAGCATGCCTTGTACCTAATCGCTTGCTCTGCCTAAGTCCAAGAAGCTATCAAAAGGGTCACTTCTTGACCAGCACTTGTCCCCTTTGGTGCAGGTGACTGGTCTGTTTGGAAATTTTCCAGATACAGAATACGTGTAGATCTTTTGATGGATGCACCATAGATCCTTTAAGGAAATCGGTGAAATACCTTGACCCTTTTCTCAGGAAAGTATACAAAATGCTCAAGTCCACATGAGGTTTAAACAACTTCAAAGAGGGTGGGAGTGACAGTTGCTGAGTTCAGTGGTTCATCCCAGGGTCATGGACTCCCTAGAGCAAGAACCAGCAGAGTTTTCCTACAAAGGGCAGGGTGTGGGTGGGTCTGGCTCTGTCCATCCCCTGGGCTCAGCAAGTCAGTGTGAGACCAGCAGAGACAACGTCTGCAAGATGGACGGCCACACTTCAACAAAACTGCCTGTGGACAATGGTGTCAACTTCCTATCGATCGCTCATGTCAAAAAATGTTACTCTCCTCATCTTTCCTCAGTCACTGAAAAAAAGCAAAAAGCTCTCATAGCTGGTGGTCCACAGGCACAGGCTGCCAAACTTCACTAGAGAGCCAGGGTAGATACATTACGTCAGAAAAACAAAATGGTACAGCTTCACCATCACGGCCTCCTTAATAGGGGCTGGCAGCCTTTCTTTGTGGATACACACAGCACATGCAGGAGTAATGGGAGTCGTCTGACACTGTCACCAGGAGATATCACAGCCGTGCAAGAGGTGGTGGCAGGTCACTCAGAATGCAATACTGGGCACTCTATATTGTGCTCACTGCCAGGTCTGTTGCTGTATCTTAACGAGTACACAGACAGGATATAAAGTGGGCTTTCCCCTTCTAGTTTCCACTCGTAGTTTTTGCTTTTTCTGTGATGAGTGTGTGTGATTGACAGGGAAAGCATAAGACCCTAAGTGACACTCCACGGCAGAATGGTCATTGTAATTGTATAAACGTTCACAAGGATAGAGTTTGGGGCAGGAAAAATGCTTACCTGGTTCCTTGAACTACTGTGTGATGTTTTAATTTGTGAGTTGATTAGAGTAAGGTCAATTTTTGTAAGCATACAGATTACTGTATCCTAAATTTGATTGTTTTTTTTCTCTGTTTTGCAGTGTTGTGGGTCTAACGCAGGCCTTGTGTGTGGTAGGCAAGCACTCTCCCCTGGAGTGACATCTTCAGCCCCTGGATCTTTAAAAATTTTTACAACTATATTCAATAGAATAGATTTAGTCTAACCCTAGAGTTTCACTCTATGGGTTTTTGAAACAATAGTCTAAAAGGCAGCCCAGAGCTCTCACAATTTTCTATAGGGGTCTACAGTACAGAAAATGTCAAGAGGCCTTGCTTGCCCAAGAGGACCTGTACAACAACCACAACAACCACAGCCTCTCACCAGTGCGTTCACGTCTTCAGTCTTATGGATGAGCAGGCGAATCTCCTCTGGGTCGCCACTGAAGATTGCCTGGACCAGAGGTGGCTGCAAAACCAAGAAATTAAGAATTAGGACCACTATTAAAATATATACCTGCATTCACATGCAAATAGCAAGAAGGATATTTGTTCCCTCTAAGTCTATCCAAGAATCACCAACAAGCAGGCAAAAATAAGAGTCCAGCCTATACTCACAAAGTGTCTGAGATAGACCTTAAAGACCCTGACAAAAATATGACCAAACACAAGGTCTCTGCATTCAGACCCTATTAAGAACTAAACCTTGTCACTGCCGATTCAAATGCTGAAGTGACTGAAGGCTGTGCCATCGAGAGACTTTGAGAGGTTCTAGCAGAGGACCACAGATGCTCCTGTACCCTGACAGGAGACTGGTTCCCTACTCAGGGAAGGCCACCCTCTTCCAAGCACAAGTACAGAGTTGGGAGGGATACAGATTGCCCTCCCATCTAAGACGAGGTCTTTATGGAGGACATTATGACCTAAACAAACACTTATAGATCAATCTTCAAAACACCTTGCAATTGTTCCCAAATGCTTTAGCCAGTGGGCACTGGCTGTTTTACGATGATTACATAACTACTAGTTTAAAATAAGATATAACAAGGGCTAGTTAGAGGATGGGGGTGGGGAGAGCAGAGAAGAACCCATTACATAGAAGGAACTGTGAAGTGTGACCCAGCTGCAAGGGCAGTGAGCTCTGTGGGGTAAGAGGACGGTAAGGACAGGGTGTCCAAAGAGCTTGGAGGAAAGCACCTCAATGACCGAGTGTGGGTTCACAGATGGAGTACAAAGGGCAGTCCATCCTGAAGAGATATGTACACGGGGTGGATGTGCAGAGAACCTGCCAGAAACCATCACTGGAGTGAGGGATAGCTGTGAGAAAGTGCTGGATTCAGGGGATGACGCTGGAGTTGCCCCACGTGGTGAAAGATCTTCACAGCCAACTCCACCCTTTCCAAGCTGCCCACAGAGACCATTTCCCTCATGGAATCTGAGACTAAGCCCGGTCATCACTGGCCACACACCCTTATAGGATTATTCATAGGGCCAAACAGCATAATGAGAAAACTTTATGTGACCATTCAACTCTACACAAAAAAAGTCTTCGTTTAAAAAATGGCTAGTGGTGTCAATATGGACTATTTAGTCTTTTTCTCCCCCGTAAACTTCAGATCTTGGCAACTACATATATGTATTTGCTTACAACTTTTGTAAATGTTTTAGTCCTGACAGACAGCTGGATGATGGCAGTGCCCCAAGTTTGTTCAGCGTAAGAATCATCCGAGATGCTTAGTAAAATAAGATCCCTATACCTCTTTCCTGAGGATTCTGGTGAAGTCCTTCTAGAGAAGGGGACTGTGGGTCTGGATTCTAATAAGTCAACTCCTAACCCTTTGGAGCTAGAAGCAAACGCTAACCTCAAGTGGCTCTACAAAGACATTCTCCCCATGCCTGCTTTCTTCCTGCTAAGCAAGTCCCCAGCAGAATCACACCAGTCTTTTCACACTCCTCTGTCTGCTGAGCTCTTAGCAAAATGCTGTTGGGTGAGTTTCTGCCTAAATGAACCTTTGATGAAGGAAAAAAAAAAATAACCCCACAGTCATAAGGCGACATGTAGGGGCAGAGCATGGCAGATCGAAGTGTTAAATCAACAGAGGTCGCAGGACAGCTGACAGACTCAGAGACTGAGGTGTGAGGCCAGCATTGGCATTACCGCACCAATGGTCAGTCACTGAACAAGAACACGGAGATTCACAAGGGCCTCTCACTCACGAGCACAAGGAATGTAGACACTGTAGGATTCATTAAGTCCTCAAGCTCCTCAGGCCAGGCGAGCCTTCCAAGCAATGGCTGGAATGTTCCCAAAGAGAGGCTCCCTGACACAGCTGCCAGGGAAGGGTGCCAGAGCAGTTTCTAAGCACATGGAGGTGTGTTGAGCTTCCCAAAGGCCCTGGGCTTAGCTCTGCTCAGAGCTGCTTCATACCACATGGTGCGACACAGACTTCCTGGCTTCCACAGGGGGAAGCCAAGCCTTTGTATGTCCTCCATTGCTGCCCTCACATAAACGCATCCACACACCCACAACCACACATGGACGCACGTGTGCATCTATGCTTGGACATGTGTGCATAGAGACGCATGTTAACTCACTTACAGGTGCCTGCCACTCCCTGCAAACGTTCCTGTTCTCCAGAGACCGTGCCAGACAGACATGTTTAGTCCATTATGCTGGCTAGCTGTCCCCCCACTATCCTCACACCTGTGAGCCCAAGTGTTAACCAACCACAGAGCAGAACCTCACGGACAGACACTTTGACTGTGTAAAAGGCTGCGTGTTTGCAGTGACCTCGGGTAAGTAGTGCTCTTTTATATATTAGGGGTCTTTCTCTTTGTTTCTCTTCCCCACTCTTCCTCCCTAATAGAACATAATCAGAAAACACTCAGGGAGTTCTGTTCGTTGGAAATTCAACCTCAGATAAACATTTACCTGCATGATTGTTCTAATCACAACGTTTTCCCCGTATTGGAGCGTTACAGTCTGCAACCCATTTGTCGTTATAACATTCCCAGTTTTTGTGTTCGTAGTGCCAAACCTTAAGAGGGAAGCGTCACCTGCACAGGCAGAATCTTAGGCCTTGGTGTGCACGGTTCAGCGGCTCTCCCCTAGCCACAGTTCGCTCCACATGGGTTTCAGTCAACTTCAGTTCAAAAATATTCAATGGAAAATTCCAGGAATAAACAATTTCCTTTTTACATTATACACCATTCTAAAAAGCACCACAAAGTGTCGTGCCATCTTCCTCTATCCTGCCTAGGACGTGCAGACACTGCCTGCCCATGAGTCTCAGAGGCCACCTCAGCTATTAGATCATCTGTTGCTATGCTCAAGTGTCTCTTGACACTTTGATTACTGATCATTATTGTTAATCTATAAATCAACTGTTATCCTAAAGAAGTGCATACATACATGATTAAAAGGAAGCATCGTACACACTGCGTGTTATACAGTCCATGGTTTCAGCCCCTCCCTGGGGTCCTAGGAATCCATACCCTGCACATAAGGAGACCTCCTGCATTCTTTTAAAATCTCCAAATACCTTAGCACAAATACAGGCAACGTAAGGTTGTGCTGTGCAGGATTCGGTGAACACACTCAAAACAAGAGTCAAAATTGTGAATAACCAGTAGCAGGGAAAAGGGAGTATTTTCAGAGATGCAGCAGTCACTTCAACTTCCATTACTAGAATTTTCTTTGCACCTTAGCAGCTACACCCGGGCAATGCTTGCACATGCCACAAATACTGGCACCGTCCCCTGAGTGACTCAGAGGTGACGTCTCCCAGCGTGTGGGGGGGGGGAGGGGATTTAGATGGGACTTGTCCCCATCTTTCCTGGAAGGACGGATGACCACATTTAGAGGTGACTGGTCGTCAGGCTGACGACACTTGGGTGTATGGACAGCAGAGCAGAGCAGAGGGCTCCATGTGAGTTCTGTAGCAAACACAGGGGGGTGGGGGGGGAGATACTCAGCAGAAAGCCTATTTCTCTTCTCACAGCCCATTCATCCTAAAACAGTAGCCTTGTTCTTTTTTATTCTCAGCCTTGGGAAACAAAGAAAAAAGACGGACGGACGGAAGGAAGGAAGGAAGGAAGGAAGGAAGGAAGGAAGGAAGGAAGGAAGGAAGCAAGCTTCATTTTCAAAAGACCTGTGAGACATTATTCTCAAATATGAAGTAGGGTTGCAATTCCACTAGGGGGCGCAAGATAGTAATTTGTTATCCTATCAATGTACAGGTGGTATAGTTAAAGGGAAGGAAGGGAATTAAAGGGTCCACTTCAGCTTTAAGAAAGTTCTTAGAAGCAGAAGCAAACACACACACACACACACACACACACACACGCACGCACGCACTGTACACACCAAAAAAGGTAAAATAAAAAAAAAGAAGAAGAAAAGGATCAAATGGCAAATGGCATTGTTCATAAACTCCACTTTTCTGTTTTTTTTTTTTTTTTTTTTTTTTTTTTTTTTTTGGAGCTGGGGACCGAACCAGGCCTTGCGCCGCCAGGCGGCGCCCTACTGCTGAGCTAAATCCCCAACCCCGAACTCCACTTTTCTACTGAGCTGTGAGGGCTCACTGTTTCAGGAACTACGAACAGACTACATGGGTAAATCCTAGGTTTGAGAGCATCATTTCATCATTTGAAAACACAATTTAGAGGGCAAAGGAATGACTCAGTAGGTAAAGCCAGTGCCACACAAGCATGAGGATCTGAGTTCAAATCTCCAGCACGCATGTAAACCCATGGAACCCCAGTGCTGGAGGCCGGGCACCAATTCAGGGAGAGCCATTAGCTCAGTGGAGGAGGTCCATGCCCAGTGAGAGACCCTTTCTCAAAATATAGGGTGGAGGCCAGTGTGATGGCACTTTAATCCCAGCACTCAGGGAGCAGAGGGGACAGATCTCTGTGAGTTCAAGGCTACCTTGGTCTACGTAGTGAGTTCTAAGACAGCCAGGGCTTCATAACAAAATGAAAATAATAATGTGGAGGGTGACAGAAGAAATCATAGAACATCGACCTCTCCTCCACGGGCACTTGCCTACAGTACAAACATGAGCACATACGTGCACTACACATCAACACAGAAATGAAAATCACAATTCAATCCTCTCAATCCTGCCATCCAGTTAGGAACAAAGTCCAGGGCTGGAGAAGGTGTTTCATTCTGGGTTCAGTCAGAGCAGCTGACAGAAAGACAAACAAATGGACACGCTTGGGACTGGGGACACATCTCCTTAGTAAGTAGATTATTTACCTAGCATGCATGGGCGTCTAATCGATATAACAACAACAAAAGTTCATGTGTTCTATGGAAGCCACTGATCAGACTTCTGCTGAACTCAGGTGGCCTTCCTGTGGTTAGCTGCAGGCGCTATTCTATCGAAGCAGACCTTGGATGAGAAGCAGGGGAGTCCAGGTTAACTCTGCTCCTAGCTCCTGAAAGACGTGAAAGGAGAGGCTAGGCAAAGAGAAATGATGAAACCGCGATCAGTTAAACTGAAACCTGAGGCAATACTGATTTTCCTGACCAATAATTGCTCCTTTACCACAGTAGGGAGACTGCTGCTGCAGAGCTGGTTGACTGGGGTTCTCCTAAGCAGAGACTCTCAGCTATAAGATGAGAAGCCACTTCACAGGACACACTCAACAAACTGTGTGTAAGTTTCCAACACCATGCAAGGCCAGATGCCTGGTGTCCCTGCCGTGAAATCAAGGATCCCTTCTGATTTGAAGGGAAAAAGCTCAAACATCTTTACCAGGCGAGTTTCCTCGTGTCCGCCCTACAAACTGGATGGATGAAGATCATGGGAGATTTCCTTTAAGATTATAGAGTAAGAGGTAGTGAGACAGCAGAGCGGGTGAAAAGGCTTGCCAGGCAAGCCGGAAGCCTGAATTTGAGTCTGATCCCTCGAATCCATGACTGAAAGACTCCCAAAGCTGTCCTGTGATTTCCACACACATGTATGTATACACACACACACACACACACAAGAATTTTACTATACATGTTTATATATAATATTATATATTATTAATATATTTCATATAACATATAACATAATATAATTATATATTATTATGATACATTATTATTATTAGGTAAAATTACACAACTGTAGAGCACCTCTGAGGTAGAAGGGCTGCTCCTGCTAGAAGAGGGCAGCAATCCAACAGCCGGAATCCATCTCCGTTGCACTGGAAAGCCTCAAGAACATCACACACCTCCTGTGTATGGGACCTAAGTCCCAAAGCCAAACAGCAGAAACTTACTGAGATAATACATCATCTCTCCTCGGCCCGGCTGTGTCACGGTGCACGGAGGACTACGAGCAAAGAGCACTGTACACGCGCACGAAAATGGTCTAAGAGTGCCCGTTCTTTTACAGACTTAACACAGGCTGGTTTTTAAATGCGCTGTGTATGTATGTCTGCGTGAAAGGATTGGAAACTGATCTTACTACTGAAGGTTAGCACACACGTGTATAGTTAGGCCTTCTTTGGTGATGCCTTGGTTACAAAGGAAAACGACCTCCCTGTTTGGATCTGTGAGGGGTCAGTTTGCCTGCTGGTGAGACCTGAGTTGAGAGATTCACATTCTCCTAATCCTGCCCAGCCAGAGCCTTCTCTCGCATGCCATGCAGACGAGGCATGATGATGTAATAGCTGTGATAGCGTAAGACCAGTTCAGCCTCAGTTTCCACATACTCCCACCTTGTTTTTACTTCTGTTTTTGCTTGGGGGTGTTTATTTGGTTTTTTGGACAAGGTCTTGCTACATATAACTCAGGCTGGTCTAGAGCTTACTATGTAAGCCAGGCTGGCCCACAGCTCCCAATAGAACTCTTGCACTAGGATTATGGGTGTGAGCCACTATGCCCAGATACTAAATACCCAGTAGCCTGCAAAGCACAACTAAATGCAGAATACAGTCTATGAGGTGTGGATAGTCACTCGACATAGTAGCTGTATGCAGATGTACGGATTTTATTTCTGGTAGATCTAATCGATAGACAAGGCTTCTTTGTATAGCCTTGACTGTCCTAGAACTAGTTCTGTAGACCAGACTGGCCTCAAAAACTCACAGAGATCTGCCTGCCTCTGCCTCCCGAATGCTGGAATGAAAGGCATGCACCACTACCGCCAAACCCGACATAACTACTCTAAAAGCTAAAACTGAAAACACAAAGTCAGAAAACAAAATAGAGGAAGGGAGACTTTTGTGACTGTGTCATCAGAAAGATGGAGAGCCGGGCTGTAGGGTGGTCTAGGAGAGACGCACTAAGGCTAGACCTCTCTTCTGACGGGGAGAAGAGCAAGTGGCTCGCTGGGAGGCACTGAGGCACCGCAGACGCTTTAACCTAATCTGTGGACCCACAGGAACTCAGGCCTTGAGAAGAGAGAGGCATGGAGATTTCGCAAGCTCTGGCCACAGTGCGTGCACTTGAGAAGACACTGAAGGTGGAGACGCCGTGGGCAGACAATGGCCGTAATTCAGGACACCTCGGGAAGGTGCTTTCTGGCCCCTGACAGGTTCCCCAAGTACGGCCTACAGGGATGCGGTGGAAACTACGGACACTGTTCTCAACGCTTTAACGCCTGCTCTGTTCCTGGATGCAAGCTTGGCTCAGCGTCTCGGCTACTTTCCTTCTCGCTTTATACATAGCCCAGAGTTCCTGCCCCAAGGCACGAGTGTTTCCAGGTGAAATCGAGGTTACGTCCCTCAGCTCCAGAGCACTCCCACTCCACCCCACACACACAGAACCTCTGCATATGTAAGCTCTGTTTGTCAGGCTTGACACTTGGGCCCTGGATTGAAATCATAACATTTCAAAAATAGGTCCCATCCATAAAAGAAAAGGAAAACAAAACAAATGGACACGCTTTTGCCAAGTGCCATATTTTCATCAGGGTCTGCTGCCAACCACTTGAATCTTTTTTTTTTTTTAAACTCTGTCTAGTTTCAAATGGCTGGAGATCTAATCTAAACCTTAACTAAGTTAATTAAAGAGCGTTGGGGAGAGAACTTTTAAAGAGAACTGGGACCTCGCGATGGCCCCGCAGATAAAGACACTCGCCAAGAAGCCTGATGCACTGAGTTCAGACCCTGGAGCCCACTTTCTGGAAGGAGAGAGCTGTCCTGAGCTGTCCTCTGACCTCACGTACACATCGCAGCACACAGGTCCATGCACACATAAACCAACATAACTTAAGGAAGAACACAGTGGACCCGAGACAACAGAATTACAGAATGTTTAAATCATCATACGCTTACCGAAACAAAAAGGACAATGATAAATAATTCTCTAAGTTCCTGTTTTACGATTTTGTTTAGAGGCTTTATTTCCTGTTTTGCTGACATTCTTTCTACGATTGTACATTACAGCATATTAAATCACATTTCAAATATGGTGTTTGATCGTGTTAATCAATGTGAGCCATTTCAGAGATCTTTGTGGCAGGGGCGGGGGAGACCTTAAAGATGACGTTAAGAGTTATAGAACACTCAGTAAAACGTCTTCGTTCAGAGACATAAAACAGAATGTGACTTTTGTTAATAACTAATATACCTCTCCCTTATCATAAGGGGTAATACATTTTAAATTCTTCCCTTATAAAAAAACGTATGCCCTATAATGACCTATCACCGTGGCATGCTTTCCTCATGGTGGCCACTCAAGCAGTTATAATTGTGTCAGCCTCAGAAGCGAGAAGATGAATAAGGCGACTTGAGTTGCACTAAATACAAGATCAGCATGCGGACCCAAAACCCACCCCTTAGGACCGAATCAATCTTGACCCCGGGGGGGGGGGCGGTGTGAGATACAAGCACCACTGGACAACGTAGAGGACCTCGTCAAATTAAGTCACTCGTGATTCTGGAAAACTCCAAACTCAGCTTGTCTGAAATCTACTGTAATCTGAACTCTTTCAAAGTAGCAGCAAGCCAATGTTTACACAAGCATCCCTTCCCAAAGCTTACTGTGAGTTTCTCTTGAGCCTTGTCCTTCTTGTCTGTGGATTTCTCTTTGATCTCCATGAGCACTTTGTGGAAGGGAGATTTAACAGTTCAGCTCTCATTGTCTCCACAGATGGAGGACTAGGGACATTTGCAAACTGCTATGCTACCTTGGTGTCCTGACCACTCTCAAATCCGTAGCCTGGATCAGTCTGCCTGCAATGACAGGAAGAAGCCCTGCTACCCACAGAGCCAGGAACATCACTAGGCACCCAAATCCAAGCCCCCCCCCCCCCGTGTAGTCTTCTGGGAAGCATCTTTGGCTTCTCCAGCCCAAATCATGGCAATTCATTCATTTATGGATGCCTAAGGGAAATGATAAGACAGCAGGAAGAGAGAGGAGCCTGCGGGGCTGGGAAACAGTGATATGGGAAATGGGAACTCTTACAGAAGCAGACAGGCCTATCTGACTTCCTTTCAAAGACACTGGCCCAGTTCATATTTACTTCGTTTCTCTAACTACTACCCACCCAGCCCCTGATAAGGGATGTTTTCTAAACATTACTCAAGTGCATTCAGACAGCCATACTCAGTCCCGGTCCACAGTGATTTACTAAGCATAAGGAATTTATCATCCTTCCCTTAAGGGGAGCTCTAAGGTGTAACAGGAAGCACACAGCATACGCAGCACGAATGAGGGAGACTGTGTCCGGCCCTCTGAAAGACGCAGCCTTTGAAGTAAAGACTGGAAGTTGGTGAGGGTTTAAAAAGGCAGGGTGTCCATGGTAAGAGAATGAGCGCCTTCACATTTTGAAGGTTTGAGCGGACAGAATGAGTAGAAGTTTTCTCCATGGAACATGGGTGAAAGGATGGAGGGAAAGAAGCCAATGGGGTAAGGTCACAGAAGTCCTTTGGTGCCTACCTAATAAATTTGGACTCTCTTCTGTAGAATCGGGGAGCTGTAATCTAAAACAGATGCAGGGGGGTGACTTAAGAACTGTGTTTTAGGGGCAGAGAGACCGCTTGGTGAGAACAGCTGCAGCTCTTGTAGAGGACCCACGTTTGAGTCCCAGCTCCTTCATCAGACAGTTCACAGTTGCCCATACTCCAGCTCCAGGGAACCAGCACCCTTTTCTGGCATCCATGGGCACTGTGTGAACACTGCCCATACATTCAAGCAGCTGCATGCACAAACACATAAATAAAAACAAAGTATCCACTTAAAAAGAAAAGAAGAATTGTACTTTAGAGCCAGGCATGAAATAGCGCACACCTACAATCTCAGCACTTGGAAAGTAAAGCAAAGGGTTGGAAGTTCAAAGCTACCCTCAGCTACATAAATAAGTTTGAGGTCAGACGGGGCTACACGAGACCCTGTCTTAAAATACTTTGTTTTTTGTTTTTGTTTTTGTTTTTTTGTTTGGTTTGTTTGTTTGTTTCAAATAATAACCCTGGTAGCAGATCATGTAAAAGCTAAGAGAAATGTGACAGAAGGGAGAAAACGACAGTACCAGTTTAGGAGAGCGCTCACGGGAATGGGGAATTCCTCAACTATGCAAGGAAACAGGGCCCTATGACCAGTCTACAGATCGAAAGGGTGCGTGGGCTCCCCACGCCTTTAGAGTGGTATGAGCAGCCCACGCAGCTGGAGTTGACTGAAGACTCCCAGCCCCGGCATCCGCAAGAGGTTGGTGGAGGAGTGCGGTAGAGCTGTGAACCTCTATGCTGGGGAGAGCCAGTCACTAGCTGTGCTGTGCTCATCTGAGACCGGAAGCCGCTGGGCCTCTGAAGGTAGCACATCCCACATCTGCAGGATTTGTTACTCCTCTGCAACACAACCACGAAAACATAGCCTGGTGCTGTCGGTTTGACTAATGCTTGCTCAGTCTGGGTCTGAATGACAGAGGAGGATCTCCTCATGCTATGATCTAAGTGAACAATGACAACAACGAATGTACGGTATCTTTCTCTGTGCTTAGTTCCCAACTAGAACTTAAAAGATGACAGAATACCTGGGTTTTTGCAATCGTGAAGTTTCAAAACCAGAAAGACTGATGAAAAGGGGGCATCAGAGCCTTATGCATCATCTCTTTGTCCTGTGTTTGTTAGATTACATCTTAAGTAATTTGTTATTTCAACAATACAAGGACATGTCAAGAAAACCTTAATAACTGTTCCTACCACCCAGGATAATAGGCTAATTATCAAACTATACACTTTGACACACTTTCTGAATGCAGCTGGTGTACACAAAAATACCAATACATATGATATTGAGCTATCTCTACAATGGGCTTTTACTATGCCCCTCTCTTAAAACCTGTGACAACAACAGCTGTCGCTCATTTGTCAAACACATTTCCCTTTCCTTTGTGTGCTCTAGCCCACTTCTAGGTCTTGTGCAAGTGATGCTCCCTCCCCGGGCTGACTACTCTGCTACCCTGGTCAGTTAGACAAGGCTTCTGGGATGGCTGACAGAGGAGACCCTCTGAGCTCTCTGCAGTCTGTCTCTGTCCCTGGCAGCTCTTGCCTCAGAGAGCACTGTGGAGAACTCTGGAGTTCTGTCTTGCACATTTGCATTGTCTACATGGGGCAGCCTTATTTCCCCAGCTCTATTTGGCATTCTCTGAGGAATGGATTATAATATGCATTTCTTTTGTGTATTTTATAAAAATAGCATACCATAGGCATGTGTAAAATGCTTTTAGCTTTGTGGCGCTTCTCTGTGTAATGCATGGCCAAGCTATGTTACAATATATCTGTATCCTAGAACACTATATTGCTATAAAGAAATAATAGCTAACCTGGGAGATAACCTCAGAAATTATCCAGTCAACATGCAATACTCTGGCACCTTAAAATGTATACTAGTTATAGTATAGGTTGGTCTTTTGAGATCATGGCCCCATTGTTCTGACTCAGGAGGATTTGGCTGTCTCCCTAGCACCAGGGCTAGAAATACACTTGGCCAAGGCAGTTAAGCCAAGGATGAGATAGAAATGGCCTGCCCAGACATGTGGGGGCCTGTTCCCACTTGGAACTATCTCTGAATACATTTGGCACTGCATGACGACATTCTGGTTTTTGAATCATAACCAATCAAGAATGTGGAAACAAGGCCAGGAGAGAAATGGAAAGAAACTATCCAAGTACCTAGAGACCTGGGTTTGAGCTAACCTCATCCACTCAGATGTTAGGTAGCTAAGGGCAAGTCACATGGCTAGATTCCTCACTAGAAAACATGGGTTCAAAATGACTAACTCACCCAAAGTGAGAAGCAAGGAATATCTGATTTTATGAGGAAAAATATCCCATGAGGAGGTCTTCGTGAGAGAAGCTCACACTGACAGGACAGCGGATCACTGGCCTGCCTCCCACAGCCCAGAAAGCAGAAGAACCCTTGTGCTTGGAGCTGGTCACAGCAAAGTCGTGGGCCAGTTGTGCACAGTTCTAAAACACCTCTTTTTTCTTTCTTTTTTTCAAGACCTAAATAACTACAGAAGAGTTCTAGCTAACAGTTTGGTTAAATTCCCTACCACCTAGTAAGCTCTGTGAAGTGAAATCTTAGATCAGCACTTTGAGAAGCCAAAGTGATGTGTCTGTGTACATGGGATGTGGGGTCTGATCCTTTTGTGAATACCTCACAAAAGTTACACCTTTAACTCTGAGTACCACTTCAAAGGGAGGATTAATTTTTACTTCAGATTGTTCATGGCAACACTACTGGTAATAGCAGAACTGTCAAAGCTGACCGCGTTATTAAATAACCAGAACATAAACAGAAACAAAACAGACAGAATGACCAACAGCACATGAAAAGGCCCATCAATCACTGGGTAGCAGAGAAGGTAAAATGATGAGATACCACTAAACATTAATGGCTAAAATAAAAGGAAGAAACAGTAGACAGACAAAATGCAAATAAAGGTGAGCGTGTAAGAAAACAGGTGTATCACTGATTGGGCCTAAAAACATTGTAGCTGCTGTAGATAAGAGCTAGATAGTCCCTCCAGCGGTTAAACACAGAATTATCAATGGGACCAGGAAATTCCACTCCTATATAACCCAAAGAATTGAAAACCAGTACTCAAACAGAAACATGTGTATGTTCACAGCAACAATATACACTGTAGCAAAGAGGCAGAAACAACTAAGAGGTAGGAGTCCATCAATGTCAGTGGATGAATAAATAAGCAAACAGCGTAGACAAATGATGGAATACTTCTCAGCCATAAGAGAAAATACAGCATATAATGTTAGAGATGACAGGGCCAGTGAGCTTTCAATATGTTATACTAAATAAAAGGAGCGAGACACAAAACAGCTACATTGTTGCCAGATTTCATTTATAGGAAATGCTCAAACCAGGCAAACCCACAGCAAAAAAAAAAAAAAAAAAAAAAAAAGCTGTTCCACGGTTGCTAGGGGTTAGGAGAGAGGAAGGGGAAGTGGCTGTTTAACGATACAGAGCTTCCTTCTAAGGTGATGAAATGCTTTGGAAGCAGATAGTGATAACAGCCGAAGGAGCTTAAATGACACTGTGCACTGCACTTAAAGCTGGTCAAAATGGCGTTCAAGGTGTGTTTTGCCATACTATAAAAACACGACAGAGCCTAGCAGTGTGTGCACAGAGAGCAGGGTTGGAAGAGCTCTATTGACTGGCTGAGCAGACACACTGTGACTCTTTCTTCTCCTGTCACTCCCTGCATGTGCACACATGTCCACACCAGGGGTCAAAGTCAGGAGTCTTCCTCAGTCACTGTCCTCCACATTTTTTAAGGGCTGGGTGTCTCACTGAACCAAGAAGTCACCAACTGAGCTAGCCTGGGTCCAGGGACCACCTGTCTCCACCCCTCCCACCACCCAGTGCTGAGGTTAGAGCTAGATGCTACCCTGCGACCCCAAAGGCTTTTGTGTGGGTGTGGCACTCAACCCAGCGAGCCATCTCCCCAGGCCCATAATACCATTTTTATTACAAAATATTTTTATATTATAAACTGAAACAACAAATTCAGAAGATATGACTTCCTGACACTCTGGAGCTCAGCCAGACAAGATAAAGAGAATAAATAATGAGGAATCTAAAACCACAGGGCAAGAGGAAGTCAGCAGCACACCCTGCTAGCCGGAGAGGCTGAGGCTACAGTAGCTGGAGGAAGCCCATCCTGCCCAAAGTTGGGGTTGTGGCCCTAAAGCTGCAGACTCGTCAGTAAAATGCCCCAATTTTTACAAAGTTGGAAATTTATTCAATATGTTTCAAACACTACAGGCCAAACAAAACACATCTTTAGACCAGATGTAGGCCACAGACGCCAGTTGGTAAATTCTAGTTCATAGAAAAAGAGTGTTTACCCTGGTGGGGGAAAGGGAGTGCTTTGAAAAGACTATAGTTAAGCTATCAAAAAGGGGATAAAGTGGCCGAGTGGGAGGTTGGGAGGGGAGGATTTTCTCTCCAGGAGGTCAAACAGGACACAGCATATAGGGGTGTGGTTTCTAACGACAGAGCAGGTGTTCATCAGCAAAGGAGATGGAGGATACAGTGGCTGCAGTCCTTGCGGTGATCCAAAAAAGTCTAAAAACCAGGATTCCTGCTTTGGGTTGGAAGGTGGGTCAGACCTACGGCTCTCGACTGGACTCCCAGACCTGAAATGACTTTAAACAGTGTCTCAGCTTCCTGCTGGCACTTACGCTCTGACACAGGAGACCTTGGGGACCCAGCTGCCTGCTGACACTCATGCTCTGACACAGGAGACCTTGGGGACCCAACCCAGGGGTTTTCTTGCCCACCGTGGCAGTTAAAGGAGATAGAAAAGGACTGAGAGAAAAATGGGTCCCCAGAACCTATCGCAGGCTGAGCTTTATAAGTGTCTACCCTATCTCACTGAAGTCCCCACAGTTCCCGGGATGCGTGACACAGTGCCATCGTCTACAGGTGTGCGTGTGAGGACCTCACGGTCAGGTTTTCCAAACAGCCTCAAAAGCACTCCCACAGTTTAAGTTTTGATTTTGAGTCAGATTACATTAATAACTAGATTTGCCACATGCACCGCACAGGCCAACCATGCCTGGTAGCAAGATCAGCACAATCAGAAGTCTCTAACCTGGTTCCTCAGGGGAAAACTGAGACTGTGAGTTTAAGGGTAGCCCGAAGTGTCTGCCATGAAGATCTTCTATGAAGGTCTTTTTGTCCCCATATCTCATGGGTGTTCCCCTGAACCTCAGTCTTCTTCCTACCCATTCAAACAACATGACACTAACGCCTCAATGTGCCAGTGTGCTAGGTGTGTTACCAGGACAGTCCCCAGCCTCTGCCATCTAAGGAAAGGGAACAGAAGCAAACAAGGACATCTCCTGGTGAGGGTGGGGGTGTCAAAAAAAGAGGGGCTCCAACCCAACTGTGTCAGGGAGTAAGGGCTTCCAGATAAGCTTTTGTTAAACTGAGGCCCTAGCTGACAGGAGATATAGGACTCCAGGCTAAGGGGGGAACAGTGGTCAGAGGGACCTTAACACACACAGGGAGACACAATCGGGCCAGGATAGCTGGGCACAGGGTGTCATGAGGTAAGTGACAAGGCGAGAGTCAGCTAGAAAGACAGGGCAAAGCTGAGGCGCCTCACGTGTGCTATGCTAAGTCTTTGTCACTTCTTTCTCAAACAATCAGGAAGCGTGAATGTAAGGTTTAGCCAAAGGAGTGATATACTCAGACTGCCAGGGTAGAACAGACCAGTCGAGTATGAAAATAAACCGGCAAAACAGGACTTCATGCAAGGAGACCGCATGGGGACTGCTGTGGCAGTAAGTCAGTCACAATGTGGTGACAATCCACTCCAAAGCGGTAGCAGGAAGATGCTAGCCGGCAGCCATGGCTCATGCCCACTCTCTGAGTGATGCTGTAGGACTACAGTCCTTTCTATGAACGCTCAGGCTAGACACACAGGACTGCCGAAAGCAGACACCATGGAACCTGCGCCATCAGTCCTCGGCCAAGCAGTAGGTATCCAGAAAAGGAATTTCGGAACTATTAAATAACAGACAGAACGTCCACTGGTTGATTGTGTTTATTCATAATGAAGAGAGGATTTGGCTCCTCCATCAGCCATTCTCGAAGAATCATTAAGCATCAGGACCAATTAATAAGGTCATCGGTACTTCAGAATTGTGTGCCTAAAATCCATCATCTAAGATTATATGCCATCCTGATTCACTCAAGGAAATTAAGAAGAACCTGCCTTCATCCTAATCCATCATTCCTCAAGTGAAAATACCTGTTTTTAAGTAGAGGTGGAAATTAAACTAATAAACTAGAAAATACCAAAAACTTATTAAATGTGGCCTTGTGCTGAATCAAATGGAAATTCTCCTTGTTGTACTAGGGACAGTAACTAGGAGTTATTGGAACAAGTTTACCTAGAAGCTGGTCTAGAACAGGCAACTAGGAAACCAGGGCTCCGAGGCAGGCAGGGGTGTGTGAAGACTGCCTTTATCTCCACAGACGCGACCTAGGTAGTGTGCATCCCGACTCCTGGCGTGTCCGGGTGTCCTTGCCAGTTCTTGTTGTCCACATTGCTGTTAAGCATTCCTGTCATTCCTCCACCCCACCCCAGTGTGACAGCCACCCTCCTTAAGCAGCTGTGCCTGCCACAGCATGCTGAGCTGCTCTCCCTTAGAAGGGACTGCTATTTTTGTGACCCCTTCACATGACTCTTCCGACCTTTTATCATTCCAGAATCAAAGCAGCTAGGGAGAGAGAGTGCATTAAATGAAACAGCCTCCATCCATGTCCATTTCTCTCCTGGAACACTGCCCTGAGCACATCGGCTCAGATCCTTGCCAGGGATCTGAAATCACGGGAAATGCCCTCTGTGGCGGAGACATCTTTCCTGAATATACTCATTGCTTTCTTCAAGGTATATACATTCCAGATGCTCAAAGACATATGAGATTTGTTAATTATTTCAGATATCTTCTAACTAACTTCGCAGGAAAAAAATCTCAGAACCGAAGTGGGAGCTCAGGCTGTCCACAGGTGCCCTCCAGATGAGTGCTTGGTGTTAGGGGACTCCAAGCACCCAGGAGAGACCTAAGGGAAGGTTGTCTTCTCCTTCATTCTGGGAAGAGTGAGCAATTCATCCTCCACCACCCCCTTCTGCCCACACCCATGAAAGTGGGCGTAAATAAGCTTCAATCTCCAAATATGGGACTCAATTACTACTGCGGGGTGGGTAATCAGGTAAAGCTAAGCCAGGCCTCCCATGGGGCACCTGACTTCACTGATAGTTCTCATCCAATGCTTTTGAGTAGGTTCTAACAGTAACCTTGGAGTATAATAATCCCAAACCCCATGAAAGTGACCCACTTTGTCTGAGCTATTTGCCTGCCTCTCTCTGGACAAGGTGTGAGTCATCAGTTCGGCTATGTAAAAAAATAGGCACTTAGAATAAAGGCAACATAGACTTAACAGCCAATGCTCTTAGAGGCTCCAGGCTACTCAAGTAAGTTGTCCATTTTCGTGCTGTGGCTGGCTCACATGCTTTTCAGACATGAAAAAGAAAGATGATCTGGGCAGTTTTTCAATGAGCCACATCTTTATAAGACCCCAAGTCTGATTGTACAAAAACTCATTTCTTATGCAAATATATGCCCCCAGAATAGAATAAATCTGAAACACACAAACAACCAAAGCAAAAAAAAAAAAAAATCTAGCAGGTGTCACACTTCAGGTAAACCATTCTCCAAAGCTGGCTGGAATGGACCTCATGGATTCCCCAGCTGCTCTCGAGTGGGAGAGCATGTGAGCAGAGCCATGATAGTGGCTGGAGAGAGGCTTAACCAATACCCAGCTGAGTCAGGTCAGAAACTGAGGCTGAGCGTGGGGTGAGAGGCTGAAGGGCAAGCATGTCCCCACCACCATTGAGGAAGCAGTAAATATTCAGGATAGAGTCCGGTGAGAACAGCGTTGCAGGGAGAACGGGTCTGTGAGTTCATCTCACCCCTTCCATCCCGCCACCACTGTGACCTCTAATGTGCCCTGGACTAAAGAGACATAAAGGGTTCCGTGAACCCCTTACCCTTTCTCAGAGACCATTCCTTGCATCCCACCCCTCCCATGTGGCTAAGGTCAGCCATTCTCTAGGTACCTTCTCCTGACCCCAAGGCCAGTCATTTTGTGGTTCTTACAGACACTGGGTCCTCTCTCTCTTCTTGTATTTACTTCACCTGAGCTATGGTTTGTGATGATGACAAGAGAGTCAGTGAGCACACAAGTCACTTAGTCACTTTCTCTTCCATACAGGTCTATGAATGGCACGCCAGTGATGAGAAATTAGTAATCCAAAGTAAGCTCTCCCCTGAGACTGATTTTCATAACACAATCCTCAAAGAGGCCATCTTTATCATACAGCCTAATTTAAACCCCAAATAAGGGGGGCAGACAGGGTTTGTACAAAAGCTCATTTCCCACAGATTTAATGATTGCCTAGTCAGTCTATTGCTGCTTAGACAGAACTCCCAAGTTTCCCGCCCTGGTATCTACCACTGTACCCCTAGTGCCCAGCACAGAGCATGTCCTCAATAATTCCATACTCATAATTCATTTTAACTCATTCATGTTCATTCGAAATAGCACACTTGATCACTCTGCCTCTCCTACTCTAGTTTGTAACGCATGATCAATCAATAAGATCATCTCACAGAAAAATATCCACAGAGGTAAATATTCTATAATCCAGTGATGGCGGTGTTTTATATCACACATGATTTGGTGCCAAAGAATTCCTCTATAAGAGAGGAAGGTGAGCATGCATACCTCCAAGAAGCAGTCAATGGCCACATGATCCAGAGTGAAAGAAAAATGGATATTCAACTCCACAGATCCATCGGTCTCAATCTCAGTACAGGAGGAGCACACTACATAGAGCTTAAAGGATTCTGGATGTTCAAATGCATATTTCATAGAAGTTGATCCCTAAATGCAAGCTATCTATTTATCTGGTGCTCAAAGAAGTAGCAATCGGTTTTAACTCTAGAGGCAAAACTGGCTGTGTTAGCCTCAAGAAGACAGAGCGGGTAGGCTGCCAAGTTGAACCCTCACCGGGGGATGTTTTAAGGTGGCTCTGAATCTACAAGCTGTACGCATTTTGTAAGGGGCAGAAACACTGCCACTCACTCAGCAAGCAGCCAGCCCTCTTCACAGCCTCATGCACCACCTAAAACGGGGTTGGATGTTAAGGAGACCTCTGGAGGACAGCATTGTTCATCTGCTTACAGGAGTGGCCTGCAAAAGAAGTGCGCGACACAGATAGCAGTACTTTTGCTCCAGCACGGGGTCAGGTTCCAGCACACCACCTTCCAGTCGCTTTCCTGGTTTTTCTAAGAGCAACCAAACTATCCACGAGGTGATTATTCCAGACAGCCCACTCAAAATGTTTTTGACCTTTCTTTTTCTAAATGGTTTCAACACCTTATTTCGAGACCTCTATTAAATATATTAAGCACATTTAACCTTAGCTAAAATAAATCCACCTAATTAGATGATAAAAAAAGAACAGCTCATTAGCAGAGAATGGGTAAACATTTTCTCCACTCCAGCTAAGCACTGCTTACAGTACTCTATGATGTTATCAGAATACCACTGTCAGCCTTTTGTGCTACGCATAAAAATGTCACTGAACAAGTAACACGACTGGACCTGTCTCTTCCAGATTGACTCTATCTGGCCAACGTAAGCCAAGAGTGTTTTCATCACCAAGGCAACTCTAACGCCTTTAATGGCCTGGCTTACTAAACATTTTGAGTGAACAACCTTAGAGTTCTTTCTCTTTCTTTTCTTTTTTAGAATAGTATATATCCCAACTACGCTGACTCCAAGAGGTGTGTGTATTTACAACGTTAAAAATACAGACTATTTTATGCTAGGTTTCTTTGATGCTTTGGGAAATTTAGGATCACATTAAGCAATCAAGTCACTTCAGAGGCAAGAGTCAAAGCCCAGGCAGAGGGGTGCTGGCTGTGCCCTCCCATGAGCTATGCCCGTCTCCATGCTGCTCTCATCACTCCAAGGGCAGTTACCATACAGAACAATTTGCTGTGAGCTCAAGGCTTTCTGTCTAAGGTTTATTGGATGACAGCTATTTTAGGAAAAAAAAAAACAAAACAAGAAGCTTCTTATGTCCAATCTCATGGAGATAATGAAAATAGAAACGGAATTGTCTGCATTTATTTCAAATATCACTTTAAGCTGGGTGTGGAAACAGGCCCATAACACTCTAGAGGCTGAGGCAGGAAGATCAACGTGGTTCAAGGCCAAGGCCAACGTAGGTTTTAAGACCGTATCTCAAAACAAGATTTTCTTTTTTTTTAAGAATGTCACGTCAACACATTTTTAAAGACTTGGAGAAATACACATGTAATATTAAATGACAAAAAAGAGAACCTGAAAACCATATCCAAGGCCTATCATAATATCTAACACATTTGAATTATTTAGATAAACTAAAATATATATTAACTAATATATACACGAGAGAAGAACTCTATATATTAAGTAAATATATAAATGATTCTGAAGAACATTTAAGAGGAAAAGTACCAAATCAACACTTATCTCCTAGTCATTGGATTATAAGCGAATTCTTTTCTGTTTTGTATTTTCTTCATCTATATATTCCACACTTTACAGTTTATCTATCTTCCTCTGAAACAGTTGGGAGATAAAAAGGAACGTAAAAAGGAAATGCACAATCAGCCATTGGAGTTAAGCTGCTTCTTAGCTAGGATTTCCAAAGCAAAGTGAGAATCCCCAACAGCTCAGGCAGAAGCAAGGCCCCTGCAGGTCACAGATTCCCCTCCTGCTGGGTCAAAGTGGAATTCTGGGCTAGAAGCACTCACAGCTAAGCTGGAAAAGCATGCGCTATGTAGCTACTGCCTCAGTGCAGCTCCCTGAGCTGGGCTGACACATTAAACCTAAGGGGGAAAACCACCATTTTTATTTCACTCTGTGAAGAACATTAAAAAATAAACAGCCAATGTTTTCACCAGAAGTTTTTGTTGTAGTTTGATCCTTGCCCTTTACGTTGCACGAAGAGAAGACTATTTCGAATGTTCACTTGCTAACGTTCAGCAGTTGAAGACTTTGAGAGCATGAAGTCCTTACGCGCAAGTGTCAATCGGATATTCACAGTACCTCAACTGAACACTGGAAAGGGAAGCGTGTGAAGGCACAAGTTCTGTGTGTCCCATGGATCCACTCCTGAAACCATGGATTAGAGAAAAAAAAAAAAACATCTTGAGTAATGGAGGATGGTCTTGAATGGCTTCAATTAGCTGAGAGAAAGGTTTCTGGCTGAACGCCATATGTTGCCAATGAGAAAGCAATATGCTCCAGGTTGGCCCCGGTATCTGAAAGAAATATCTGGTACTTCAAAAGATATACATCTAAATACTGTCACTAAGTAGCCATTTAATTAAAACTAATGTCTCAGCATAAATCCTGGAGGCCCAAGGGGGATAGTTTTAGAAATCAACCTGCAATTAAGACTTTGGGGCTAATTATGTGGCAACGGAGGCCCAGGGAGGAGGCACACTGGTGTTCAGTAAAGCCTTCAACTCTGGTGGCAGAATTTATGACGCCCATTTCCTCCTTGCTGTCTTCCAATTTGTATTCAGTGTCACCGCTCTGATTAACAGCTGCATCTGCAGCTCTCACCAGGCAAGCAGTGAGGCAGAAAGAACCCAAAGGTTAAAATCAAACAGATCCAGGCTCAAGGGTGGACCCTGCTCCCTGTTGGTGCCTGACTTGTTTAAACCAGGAGAAGGAAATACCAACCCCATGGGTGAGCCATTGCAATCAGGACAACTCTGAGTGAGAAAACAGGCTCTAAAGTCCATGTGTCTGCTACGGCTTCCAAAATGCACTGCCTCCTCTGAAAATTCTCATGAGAGCCATAGCTGTAGTCAAGAGAGCAGACAAGTTGCCTCTCACCTTAAAAGTCTCTAGTGACTCACCCCCACATTGCAGTCTCCCTGGAAATTTAAGCTGTCTCTGGATCTCTAGGTGAACCAACCGTGTAGCATCCTGCTGTTACCACAGAAAAGAAAAATCTGTGAGTCTTCCATTCGTCTACCTCTCTCGGTCTCAGGGTCTCAGGCGTGTTCCCTCCTAAATACCTGTGATTCAGACACAGGTATTTGACTGCCTTTGGCACTTAGGTAGGCACAGAATCCAGGGTCTTTCTCTAGGCACTGACTAAATATTAAGGGAGCATGGGTTACTGTGTGGAGAAAGCTACGTGTCGCCATCTCCCTCTTCTCAGATCTGGAAGTAGACTTCTCAACTCTGCCTTGAAATGACATGAAATGCTAGGCAGCCCTCAGCTGGCTTTGTAAGCAGGCACCCAGATATAAAAACCAGCCAGCCAGCATCACCTCTCCAGCCACAGAGGAAGAGGGCAGACAACTTCTTACCACCCCAAATGAGGACTGAGCGCCTTAGAGGCAAATGGCCCCAGCAGAATCATCAGTACTCCATATCATAAAAATATGAAAGGTTCCTATAAACTCAAGAGGAGCTTTAGGCCATTTTCCCATTACTGTGTACCTAAGCGGCCTGGTTTTGCTAGAAAACACTATCATTTAATTTACTTTCCACTTCTTCTCTTGATCTAATAATCTCCGCATTATTAGACATTCCAAGAAGATCACAATGGCCTCCCACACGCTGGCTGGCTCTGGAGGTTCGGCCAGTTGAATCCCTAAAGGAGACAAAGAAAGATCCAGGGTATCCAATATAACACAAATACCAACAGGGGTCTAGCGTCAGCGCTGAGACTCAAAAGCCATCCAGCCACTGGCATTTACACTAAGGTAGAAAGATCCTAACCACTGCACCAACCCCGCAATGTTTGAATAAGAGAGAGACGAGCTAGTATGACTTAACAGACGCTCCTGCAAGGACAGCAGACCAGCCCCTGGGTCCCACATCCCTTGAAGTCACCAGGTAAAACCGTTCAAAAATTAAGCAATGTGAAGATGGCAGGGTACCCAGTCCAAAAGAAGGTGCTTTCTACTTTTGTGGAAAGCCACAATGGTTCTGAATCACTCACGTCTCTCCTCCCCAAGGTGCCCCCCTGACCTTTCTGGCCTGTGGGGTATGAAAGTACGCCAGGGTTTTAGCAACTATGGGATCCAGTTTTCTCATCTGCTAGATGAATGGGCTGGGAAGCACATTCTGTTATTGTTCTTCTTTCCAGATCCAAAAGCCCACAGTTCAGCTCAGAAGACACAACTCCTACAAAGTTTCCAAAAAACATTTGAGCGATTGGTCCCAAGGGAACTCACTTTTAGCAACAAAGGCCTCCACTCCTGGCTGAAAATATCCGTCCCTTCTGCTTCCTATTGCTGATGAAATAAGACGGGCAGGGACCCGAGGTCTTGAGTTACAGACATGAGGCTGTCCAGTCAAAGCATTAGGATGAGAGGAAGAGCTAACATCTGAATAGGATGAGCCATCACATCGACAGAAGGAGGAACCTCATTGAAACCAGCAAAGAGCAGAATATTTTCCACTAACCAAAAGACCAACCATGACATTCACACAGAAATACTGAGAACTGTCTATGAGACGATCTTTCAGCCATGTTTCTCAGAGCAATTACTGTGACCCACAGGCCCCTCTGACGTGTCTGGTACTGCAGGAACTTGTTTCTGTTCCCAGGTACCTTTTCCGGCCCTTCCGTACAGTGGCCCTCTGTGTATGAATAGTTCCACATCTTTAGATTCAAGCGGCTGACCAGCAAAACACTGCTAATGTTATATCTGAGGTGAACATACAGATCCTTCCTACCTTTAGTCCCACGGTGACTTAGTACAAAAGCAATATGCACGGCATGACACTGTGTTGAGTATTTTTTACGCACAACCTAGAGAGGCTTGGGAGCGTGCAGAAGGGTGTGGGTAGGCCATACACACATGTGGTACCACGGATACAAGGGCCTTGTGTTATTATCTGGTTTTCCCCGCCAACACACCTAGGCAATCTCAGCCTTTCCTTTGAGGCTTGTTGTACAACTGCTCCCACACCAACGCCATGGTCGAAGGGCCAATTTTCCAGGCCCACGGGCATCTCATAGTCCACTCCCCACTTCCCACGTGTCTGTCATGGACTGAAGGAAGACTGCCTTTCTGGAGGTCAAGAATTGAACCCTGGAAAGCAAACAACTGAGATAAGTAGGAATAGGGCAGAAGTGGAGAGGACTGAAGCCTCCTTAGGCTTGCCGGAGTGCAGAGAGGGAATGGGAGTTGAAACTGCATTATCACAACATTTTAGGGTCTGGGGAGATAACTCAGTTGATAGCATGCTTGCCATGTGAGCATAAGGGCCTGAGTTTCGTCCCCAGCATTCACATCAAAAAGCCAGGTGTGATGGGACACTTAGAATTCCAGTGCTAGGGGGTAGCAATCCCTGTGTGGGAGGGCAACACCGGGTTAGCCAGCATAGCTGAGTCAGCAAATTCTAGGCTGAGCAATCCAGTCTTAACAGAGTAGACAGCACCTGAGATCAATACCCGAGTTTGATATGCACCTGGACACACGCACATATGCATACACATAAAAGTAATCAATGGGCAGCAATCTAAGTACACTGTACACTCCCAGTGTTGGGCAACGGCCTCTACCTTCCACCCCCAGGTGTGTGAGATTTCTGCCATTTGTATCCAAAAAGTAAATTCTGACTCAAAAAAATAAATAAATAAATGTGTGGCATACATTAACAGATAAAAAGAATTCAAAAGGATCTGGTTCAAAAACAATAAACAAAGCAAAACACTCAGCCCCTGAAAACAGCCACACCCTGAATTAAGGCTCTGAAGGATCCCCTCGGCTGAGAAGAACGGGAAAAGACAATTAGGTAAATGAACCCTTTGAATAAAAACGGTCCCCATAGGTCCAGAGGGGGTGGCACTATTAGGAGCTGTGGTTTTAATGAAGTATGTATGGCTTGCTGGACAAAGTGTGTCACTGGGGATGGACTTTGAGGTTTCAGAAGCTCCAGCCAGGCCCAGTGGTTCACTCTCTCTTCCTGCTGCCTGTGGATCCAGATGGAAAATTCTCGGCTCCTCGGGTACCATATCTGCCTTCATGCCACCATGCTTTATGCCACCATGCTTTATGCCACCATGCTTCCCACTATGATGACAATGGTGGGAAACCTCTGAACTGTAAGCCGGCCCCAATTAAATGTTTTCCTTTATAAGATGCCATGGTCATGGTGTCTCTTCACAGCAATAACACCCCAAGTGTGGATGGATGGGAAATTTTTACTCATATGTCTGAAAGAAGAGAAAGAACCTGTGCACGAAGGAAAACCCCAGATGCATCTCGTGAGGCAGGGGCATGCCTTGGAGGACACAAGTAAGAAGGAAAGCAGACATTGGCAGTGGACACTGCACCGTACTGTACTGGAGAGGTCCCTTCCTGCAAGCTTTGAGAAAGCAGCTCTGTGTGCTGAGCTTCTAGAGAATAACAAACACTCAAACCGACTGAGGAATGCGTTTCCGTGAAGCAGGAAGTCTGGGCAATAGAACTTACCCTGGAGCCAATCTATAAAGCTTGTGTAAGAGTGAAAGAACATGCTCTCTGGACGTGTGGGAGCAAAGCCACAGTCACAGCGCCATCGTTCGGGTGATGGACCCCCATTCCCTCAATGTTTGCTGCTTCCTTGTCACGTGTTTTATGTGAATAGTATTAAGTCCCATTTCTTCAGGAATAAAGTGTTTTGTCGTTAATATGCCTAAATATTTTATTACAAATCCACATATGTCCAATATAGAGTCGGCTTGGCCACAGTTATGTCCTTGGAATTAAGGGTTATTAACAGCAGGAACTTTTCTCTCATTGCTGCCTTCTTTAAGACATCAAGTATGGCAAGAGATAGACTTATAGCCAAGCCATCCTAGGCGGACACTGGTAATTTGATCTGTGGCCGGAATCAGTCACAAATGCCCTCACCTTCGTAGGGAGACACCACAGCTAGGAGGTGCGCTCTTTGGTTAACTGCTGTGACAAACTCTCTCCATAATGACTCCCACTGAAGCATTTCGTTTGCTGTAGTATCAGGCTCAAAGGCTTTGTCCTAAAAGCTTGCCTGGTAACATATGCCAGCATGAAGCCTCACATACACCAAGCAGACTTTATTGAATGGACAGAGGATTGTGGGAAGAAGGCCAATAATCTTCCAGAGCTATAGCTAACAGCTTTTCGGTAAAAGATAAAAAAAAAAAAAAAAAAAAAAAAAAACTTTTAATTTAAGAAAGGCATAAAAATGGTGATTAATGAAACTAAATATTTTCTTTAGGAAACTTTTAAAACTTCCCTCTCTGTCCCTTCTCTCCTGAGCTCCCCCCTCCACATGTTCATGGCTGGTCTCTACTCTTCCACTCACTCGCTCGCTCACTCACTCATCTCTCTCTATCTCTCTGTCTCTCTTCCCTTCCCAACTCCCCTTCCCATTCCCTAAACAAACTCTATTCTATACTATACCTGTTGTGTGGCTGGTACCTCAGAGAGAAGGGGTGCCTCAGCATGGGCCCACAGAGATACCCTCCCCTGCGCCATACCTTGCTCTATCAAACATATCCCTGGCTTCTTTCTTTTTATAAAACATAACAACTAGGTCTCGGAGGGGTGCCCTCAGAGGAAATTGTTGGACTTCATTCCTCCTTCTAATGTGCCACCTTCCTTGTAGCCCCAAAACAACAGGATCAACCAATCGTGTATTAGAACATACAGAACTGTGGGGCAAACCTCTCTCTTTATAAGTTAATTAGCTTGAATATTCTCTTATAGTGACGGAGAGATGACTAAAATGCAACAAATAAACTTTAATGCCAAGATATTTAAATACAAGTGTTGATGAACAAATAAATACACATTTCCATAGATACATAAACAATCCCCCAAAAGTAGTGGGTTCATCTCCATGTGTGTAACAGAATACAGTGAGACAAAGACATTCCTATCTGTGTTTATGAGTCAGTGACTTCTGAATGTTGGTTACAACTACAGAAAGGCTCTTGACTCCTTTAAATGTTCCCTGAGGATAAACATATTCTGGAACGCAAACCAAATCCAAGATTTCATGAGACAGATGTCAGAAACACTCCCATCACCACCATCACTGCTAATGCCAACATCATCACCTTCACCACTACACTGCCAACAACACGGCCACTACCATCATCAAAAGCACTGACAATACTACCATCACCACCAACACTGTCAGCACCAATGTCATCACCAACACCACCACCATTGTAAGCACCAATGTCATCATCAACACCACAACACAAATGCCACTACCACCATCACTACCAACAATGAGAGCACCACCACCACCATCGCCTCCATCACTACCAACACCACCACCATCACCACCAACACTGTCAACACCACCACCATCACCACCAACAACACGGCCATCACCTCCATCAGTGCCAACAAGACGGCCACCACTACCACCAACAACACTGCCAATATTACCATCACCAACCACCAACACTGTCACCACCAATGTCATCACCACCACCATCACCACCAATATTGTCAATGCCACCACCAACAGCAAAACTGCCACCAACACCACCACCATCACCACCAACACTGCCAATGCCACCACCATCTCATGAGAGCAGCTCTTCATGCCACATATCCTTGCCAGTATGAAGATACTTAGAGAAAAAAATAAAAAATAGGTTGTGATAAATTCTTGGCCATAATTAGTCTTTTCTCTTTGAGTTCATAATCTGCTGCCTCCTATTAAGAATTGTTAAAACCAAATATTGCGTTTCCGAGCTCTTACCGATGGACCAGGTGGAAGGAGGCAGTTCTAAGACCGGTGCTGCCTTTGCATAGCACCGGTTACCTCTCAGGAGTAGTGGAAATTTCCTACAGTTGAAGTTCTACCTTCTCTCATCCGCCAAGCGGGGATGGTTAAATTTATTTCAAATAGTGTATACCTTATAACCATGGTTAGAGAGTTAAAAGAGCTAACCTGTAAGAATTAATTACAATACTGCTTCTATTCTAGCCTCATTTAGTAATTCTTTTTTTTTTTTTTTTTTTTTGGTTCTTTTTTTTTTTTTTGGTGCTGGGGACCGAACCCAGGCCCTTGCGCTTCCTAGGCAAGCGCTCTACCGCTGAGCTAAATCCCCAACTTCTAGCCTCATTTAAAAAGTAAATTTTCTATTAAAGGTGGGCAACTGGAGAGCCTCTCGACATCTAAGCCTCTAACATTCACGTGCTGTGCAGATGATTAACTTTGTCATTTTTGTGTGCCTTGTCTTTTTCTATCTATAAAAACACTAACACCAATTTTTTCTTAAAGCCCCATAGAAGTTTTAAATACGCCTTCAATTTTCTTCTACCCCCAGGTAAGAGGTATCGAAGCTAGTAGCAATTGTAAACCCGAGTGTTAGACAGATTCCCAGTACCTCTTACCAACAGACAAGCCACTTAGCAGCCACCTTTATGAATCAAAACTGTTATAGACCAGTGGCTGGAAAGCGCAGTGCAAATTCAAAGCTTATCCTGTGCCCAGGAGCAGAATACAACAGAGTTCTGAGTCTTACCCGCTCCTTCTGGCCCCAGAGAGGATTAAGTAGCCGAAGCTCTCAGTGTGCCCTGAGGAGGGAGAGGGGAGAGGGGGGGAGGTGACCTTGGCTTTGGATCGACTCTGTCTCACTTCTGTGTCACATGGTGGATTTGAGAGGCTGAAGATTTTGAGCAGAGAGCATTTGCGTGGAGACCTTTAGTATCGGGTTTTATGTCGTGTGTATTTATTTATTTATTTTTGGTGTTCAAGTATAAACTATAAAATAATTTAGCCTAATTCACATACAGTTGATCATTTTAAACTAAGTAAAAAGAACACTAAAAGTTTACACTTTTCTTCTTTACTATATTTCAAAATAAATCTACTTTGGAGAATTTGATTCTCAAGGAAGAATCACCTACAGTGGAATTTTAACCCAGAAACAGAACTAGTGGTCTTGCATTCATCAAAACCCAGTGTTCTCTCTTTAAGAAGAACTTGGCGGGTAACATGGCTCGAATTCTCATGTTTGCTCTTCTGGTCCTGTGAACAAGTTCCCCAGAGTGAAAATGCAGACCTGCACACAAGCCATATCCGGATGCATTAAACCCTCTACATACCTTCCTTCCATCCCTGATGTCTCAGAACAGAAATTCCTCATGGCCTCCCCTGGAGAATGAGCCTTACGGAGTCAATGACAAAATGTCAATATCTCTAATAACGGTTTTATGCTTTCCAAAACAAACATAACCAGTGCCCTTCACTGCAGTGAGCCATGCACAAGGTGGTGCGTCGTTTATAAAGTAAGAGACCAGCAATACATACTTCTAAACTGTGTTACAACTAGACAGGATTCTAGAGCCCATCTAACATAGGCTGTACATTTGAATCCCAGGATAGCTTTGGCAATGCTGAAGCCAGGGGAAATCCTAACTAATCATCAATTAAATCATCTGTCACAATTCCCCAGGTGGTTCTGGTGCACAGGGAAGGCCACTGAGCTGGTCAGCAACTTCGTTCTGTGGTAAGGGCCCCAGAGGCCCAGAGCCATCACGTGACATTCTTAAAGTCACATGACTAGGATTAGGACCCAAATCATCAGGGTCTTCATTTCCCTGTTATATCCCCTCTTTCATCTTGACTTCTCCTCACAGAGCTACCAGAGACCGTCTCTTCACCAATCAGTGCACAGTCACTGTTATGCCAGGAGTTTGCCGAGCACATGATAACGAGCTCACCCCGTGAGACAGGGCTCACCACCCCTGCCATGCTCACCCCAAAACAGTAGCCGTTTTTTTTATTTATATTAATGGTTCCCTTTAATGTTCCACTAACCCTGTTCCGCTGATAATTCTCTTTCAATGAAATAATAACAACTGCTTCAAAAAAAAAAAAAAAACTTCATTTGATGGCAAATTGAATTTCTGGTGCAACAGTGAACTAAAAGCCTTCATATAAAGAAATAGCTTCAGGGTGACTTCTCAAGGAGAGGATAATTTGCTGGCAGTGAGTGGCCTGGAGCTTTGTGCTCAGTGAGAGCTGAGCAGAGGGCTGCAGAGGCAGGGCAGGGTCCTGGAGAGAGGCCAAGCTCCTGACTGCTAGGGTCTTGCTGCACGGCTGGCCTTTCAGGTTCTTCAACACAGTCAGACGACACAGGTGCAGCGAACACTTCTTGATAAGCACGACCTCTGGGAGGTCACATCCCTCAGACGTCCTGCCTGGTCCCATGTGCTCAAATCTGACCAGATTATTATACATGATCGGAAAAGTGCTCGCTTTACTAAAATATAATATATTGAAGGCAAAGAGAAATAGAAGGCCGACCTGTGATAAAGAAGCATCAGACGATTGAAGGAAACCTGGACCAGGAATCCAAAGACATCGAATCCAGCCCTGCTCCTGCCATTTATGGTAAACTTCTAGAAGCTTCCACTTCCTCACAGACAAGGTTGGGATAGTATCCTATCTAACCACATATACCCCATGTGTGAGTTATAACAACCAAATTAAAGATAATTTCTTTAATATACTAATATTCCTAAAATATACTTCTAAATCTGCAAATGAAGACTAAAAGATTAAAAGAAACATATGACCAGAAGACAAAACACTCAGTACTGAAATGAGCAGGGTAAAACTGTGAGGAACAAGCCACACAATGGAGTCGGAGAGAACTGGGGTCCTGGCTCCCTGCAGACAGCCTGAGCATTCTCACTATGCCACGGAGAACATGGTGGTTCATAACTCTGGTACGCTTGACAAGGTTGGAATACAATAATCATGGGAACCATTTATCTCAGTGCCAGCACGTGCTACTTGCTTAACAAATATTAGCCACTGGTCATTACTGAGTAGCAGTTACCATGGTGACCATTGCAGCCCTTACCTTACAGGGCAGTGGTGAGCACTAGGAACCAGATTTGTCTGTGGACACCTAGAAAGCACTCGGTGTGTGAACCTCATTCTTACAGCCATTAGCTCTCCCTTCTGATACACACAGAAATATTAAAAGACGCTGTTTCCAAATTCTTCTCTTTCTTCACCAAGATTTTAAGTCTGATCAGAGTCATTAGGCAAGTGGCATAAGAAGTATCAGAGAGACGACAAGAGTTGAGGTGAGCTATCTCCCGTCTCAGCCGCAGGCTCGCCTTGTTAAATAGTCAACACGCTTCTCAACGTAAAGGCAGAATCTTTGGTATAAGTTGCATGTGCTACTGGATCTCATAGCCAAGTCAAGGTAGCTAGCGGAATCTAGCTAACTATGATTACTGTAGTTTTCGGATGGAAGAAGAAAAGGAAACAGGCAGCTAGCTGTGTTCTAGAAGTCTCTGTGACTGGCAACGTGTGGCCCTGATCCTATGACACATTCACTTCAATAAAGAAACATACGGTGGGAAAACTTCACACAAAAAAGAGCTCAGGCAGATAGTTCGACAAGTCAAGGCATTTCCACACGAAACTGACAACCTGAGCTAGATCCTTAGAACCCATGAAGGAGGAAGGAGAGAGCATCTGACTTCCAGAATGTTCCATGGATGCACACCCCCACAGTCTACACCCACACAGAAATAAATACATTTTAAAATTAAAAAGCACCAAACATTTACTTAACATGTCTTTTTATGCAAATCACAAGGACATATAATACAACTAACATTCTCCTTGGAAATACAAAAATATTAGCTGAGTTTCTTATCAATAACTCTACAAATCATACAGTTCTGGGTATAGGAACTTAGAATATGCAAATGAGAAAAAGTGACTCTAGCTAATACACAACCTCTCAGAAACAAGGTCAGGTCTTCGGGTACGCAAATTGTTCATGTGTTTTCCTGTCTGTGCATAAAAATAAACATTCTCTCCAAATAAATTATATCCCTCACTAATTACACCCTTAAAGAGCTCAATAGAGTGCAGAAGAAATGGCTCAGCAGTTAAGATTACCAAACATTAAGACATATGAAAGCATGTGTTTGTGATTTCATTAATACTAACAAATGAGATTTACATTATACTAGGCAATCCCTAAAGTCCATCCATAGGTTAGCCCCTCTAATTCACACAACTCCTCCATTAAGTGGGTATAGTAGTTGTCCCAGATCAAAGGTCTAGTGAGGTCAAATATCTTCCCAAAAGTCACACAGTAAATAAAATGTCAGACAAGGCTAGCACAACGTTGCAGGGCTCTAGAATTCAAGGTCTTAATTGAGTTGTTTGTGTCATGGTCTCATGTAGCCCAGGTTGTCCTAGAACTTTACAATGTAGTCAAAGATGAACCTTGAACTGCTGATCCTTCTGCCTCTGCCTCCCAGAACAGGTACCTATCAACCCAGTTTCATGCATTACTGGTGATGATTCCAGGACATTACACAATCTGGGAGAACCCTCTACATCCTCAACCCTGCATTCCAACTTCCTAACCACCTTGCAACCATGGCCTCTTAGCAGAGGTCCAACTCTGCTACCACAGACTCTGAAAAGAAACTCCCTTGTATTCATTCATCCCAGGGCCAAGAAAGATACAGAGAAAGATATAGTGAATGCTGAGGCTGTTATAGAAAAGGATCTTTTGGGAAAGAGTCACAACACCCCAGAGTAAACTGAGAAACAAATGCTGATTAGAATAGAATTAAAATAATACACGTCCCATACGCAAAGACGGAATGCTGCTTAGACGGTAGTAAGTCACTACATGTGGCCAACACCAGCCCTCCTGGACGATTCTTAAGTCTTAAAGATTTGGCTGCCAAGAATTCTGCAAATGGTTGATATGGCTGCTTTTCCCCAGAGTACCGTAAACCACAGGCTTGCCAAAATCAAATAAAAGACGAACTGTTCTCCCCACTCCTGTCTTAAGATGTCAGCATTTGAACTGTGTGCGGAGTCAGTCAACTATGAACTCAATGTTCAGGAATCATTCAGCTTGGATTTTAACCAAAACCCCTAACACCATGACCATAGACCCACTAGTCCAAAGGCCAACTTGGGACAGATCCAAACAGTATTCCTTCACAGAATTTGCTAAAGAGGGAAACTGTGTGGTACTAGGAGAAGATACAGCTCTGTTCTAGGCACTGCCTGCTGTAGGATCAAGCCATGAGGCAAACACAGGGCCACAAAAGAAAAGAAACACTAGAAACCCTTGCAACATGTGATCAGTCTCCAGAAGAGTTATATAATCACTTGAGTTAACTTATACCCTGTGCCTCTGTGGGCTGCTCACGTCTCCAGCCTGGTCTTCTAGTGGCTACACTGTATCCCAGAATCTCAGGGTGGGGTTCCCTGTTAGATCCTGGGCTACATTCTCCAAACTAAGAGAGACATAGTAAAGAACACCTGGGAAGTCCAGTATGGACAGGAGAGTAGTCACATCATCCCTGGTCCCATATTCTACTGGAGGGGGACACATATATTGTCCAGAACTCAGTTATATGGCCCACCCCACTGAAGAAAAGACTGAAAAAAATGGGCCCAAGAGGAAAAGGGTCTGATGAAATACAACGTCAGTGTTATCACACAAGAAGGGGGAAGGAAACCAATCCAGATTTCTCAAAACTAGACAGATGGCCCAAGTCACTGTCATAGACCATGCTTCTTAAGGAGAAATTCTGCTAAGGCTGAGTTTTCAACCAGTTAATGCTGTCCTACCCCCACATACCCTTCCTGGGCCCTGGCAACATGGATGGTCTCATGTTCCTCAGGACCAGCAGTTCTCAGCTGGGGGCAAGTACAACAATGCATGAGTTAAATGACAACACAGCCTCGCATGCACACAAGATCTTGAAAGCTGCACCTGTGGCAACTGCACAGGGGAGATCACATGACCTGAACTCTCCATAAGTGTCACCCATCCTAGCTCCAAAAACCATGCCACCTGGAGGCAGGCGCAATACCAAAGGCATTCGTCATTCAAGATCTGTCCACACAGGAGAGAAACCTCTAAGAGTCCAGACAGGAATCCCTCACCTACTTGGAAATTTTATAACTTCGGTTTCTACTCAGCAAAGTCAGGTAGAATAAGGGGTAGTATGGAAGACTACTCAAGCTGTCTCTGAAAAAGACTACATGTCGGGGATCCATGCCCATAATTAACAACAGCTTCAAAACCTGCTAACACATCCCTCGTATGTATGCTGGGCCTGTCTGCAACAGCAGTCAGCTCCTCCCAGATGCCTCTCAGTCCACTCCCTCCTAGAAAGAAGCCACCCCTGAAGGCAGGGAGCCCACCTGATCCACACAGCAGCCAGGCTGAGAGAGGCCCCTCTGCTGCCTGTGTTTCCTCCTCACCTCTCTCTACTAGGGTCCACATCATTGTGGTACGACCAGAAAAACATGGCCCCATCCACTCTGACTCTGTCCCTTACTAGCTCTGTGACTCTATGTCACCAGTCTCCTTCCCGTGTTGGGCAGTGATGCCTGCCAGCCACACCCCGCCATTGCCCTTCAAAGCTCCAGGATGTAAAACACTGAGAAGCAATCTGCAATGTGTGCCATAACTTATCCCCAGATACCAAATACCTCCAACCAATATAGTTGAAAATGCCCAGGATGGCCCTTTACCTGAGGGCTCTCTCCTGTGGGGAACCAGACTGCAGCTCCAGTTCATGATCTCTCCTCTCCTCTCCCTGCTCGTGCTCTCGAGGCTCTCCCTCTCCTCCCTCTCCCTCTCCCTCCCTCTCCCTCCCTCCCCTCTCCCTCTCCCCTCCCTCTCTCTCCCTCTCCCCCCCCCTCTCCCCCCTCCCCACCCCTCCCCCTCCCTCTCCCCCTCTCTCTCTCTCCCTCTCTTCTCTCTCTCTTTCTCCTCTCCCCCTCTCTCTCCTCCCTTCTCCCTCCCCCTCTCCCTCTCTCTCCCTCTCTCCCTTTCCCTCTCTCCTTCCCTATTTCCCTCCCTCCCCTTGCTTCCCCTCTCCTCCCTCGAAACTAAAGAGAGACCGGTGCATGTGAATTCCTTAGCTATTGCTAGAGAATCTTCTACATGAGCAAAATTACTTTTACTTGAATATTCCAAATTCAAGTACTCATTTGGCTATTATATGTTAAAGGGGACTCTTAATAGTTTCAGATTCAATCTCTAGGAGCTGAGGATATAGTTCAGTGGTAGAGATTGGCCTAGCATGTACATGAGCGTGTGCTCCACCCTATGTGAAGACCCAACCTCTGCCTTCCAAGAGCTTTAAAAGAGACGAAAATCATATATTTCTAAACAGCCATTAAAAGATAATGCGTAATAAATGGATAGATGACAGACAGACAGACCAATCCATCTCTTGTTTCAATTCAGCCTGGTAATACTGAGACCTGCTTTGGTATCTGCACTCAGTAGTTCCTAGCAGCCTACTACTAGAAGTGTGGCCTGCATCCTTATTATATGAACCTTCTAGATGAGTTTCACATTCTTTCTCTATTTATCACAAAAACAGTCTTGACCTAAATCCTGAACTACTAATCTCTTCCTGCAACAAACTACTTAGGGGGCGGGGAGACTCTGAGGGAAAAAAATAGAGAGAAAAGTAGAAGGGAAATGTTCTTACAGAAATACAGTCCCCCTGGGGAGGAGCACTGTACAAACAGTCCTGAGGTTACACTGGTGGGAGGCAGAGAGGGAGGAGGAGGGCCCACTACTCTATCCTTAACTCAGCAGCAAAGACACATCTGCATTCAGAAATACTAGAGGCAAAACAGAGAGTAGCAAGACACCACTGTCTCACTACAAGTCAAGAAGATTGAAGGAAACAAAGTGTTCTTTGAGGGCCAGCAGGCAGAGGGAGCAGCGCTGTGATGGGGGCTGAGGAGAAGCTGTGGAGACCCGTTTTCTACACCAAACGCAACTCTTTTAAGTCACTTGCCATCAATTGTGGGTCGCACACAATAGCTCACTGTCTTACTTTATCCCTGAGAATAGAGCTTTGTTCTCGTGCAGTGCCTCACCCTCAAATACTTCAGTGATAGCTACTATGCTTGGAGAAAAGGCACAAAATACTATGTTTGTTCAAAACAAAAGGAATCGGTTATTAAATCATCTTTTCTATGAACTTGGCTATCTATGAGTGAAACACATCCCCCTGCCTCTGTTTGTCTCACTTTCTTTGGCATTCGCTAACTTTAAAAGTGTCATTTCAGAATTGCTTGGGTCCCCAAATGAAATCTTCTGTATTCGTGCTACTGTGAAATTCATTTCTATAAGAAGGGGTTGCACTCTGAGAACATGTGCTCACAGACACTTCCTAGCATTTGAATTCTCACTGCACAGAAGGGTTTGGGTTTTGGCACTGCAACGCCAACTCCATGTGTGCCCACCTACCCATTTACATGACTAAACGACAGCCCCAGGAGACGAGTAAAGCACCAGAGAGGAGAATCGCTCTGACAAAACTGTGGCAAGCCACACAGGCCAGACCTTCACCCCCAACAACACAAACACTCAGAATCTTTTAGTCTGCTTGCCGTAACTTTGGCTGCTCTGAAATCAATTCAGAACCAAAGACAATGCTTAACTCCTTACATAAGTGACCAAGCAGCAAACGAGCTGCAGTCATTCCCACTGCTTTGCTTGCCGTGAGTGAGCCGAACACCAACTACCTTTCCCTCCTGAGAGTGCCCGACCCCCTCCATCCACAGAGCATATTTACGACCGTTCCCTCAGTCTAGGACGTCCTGCACGCGCTTCCGACAGAGTTAAAGCTGATCCACTTTCAGATCCAAGCCCTACTGACCCCGATTCAGGGTCATTGAGATGACTCAGTGGGTAAGAGCCCGAGCCATGACAGCCTGTGGTCAATCCCCATTGCCCAAAGGAGAGACTGACTCCCACAAGTTGTCTTCTCACCTCCACACACGGCCCATGCACCTGCAGAACAAGAATCATCCCCGTCACATGCATACAAGCTAGCCTTCCAGTGCACAGGCTAGCCCTCACACACAAAGAGATATGCACTGTCACATGCATTCTGGAAGCATCCTGAACACCGTCTTTGCAGAATAGGTATGGGATCAGTGGCCGTCATCTACACTAGACAAACTCTGTCAGCACCGACCTGCGCCTGTTTCCTCACCATCAGCGCAGGAACGATACTCAGTGCATTACTGAAGGATACACAAGCCAGGTCCACACCGTCTGGTGAAGGAAGGGGTTGGTTTTGAGGATGCATGATTCAGACTCTGTCACTCATTTCCCTGTGTGATGGCAGCTGCTAGGAGCTTCATGGAAACCGGCACCACTGTGCCTAGTGTTGGGGCAGGGCCTCTACAGCTCTCAATACACATCTTAATGCTTAAACACAAGAGCACATGGCCATGCTTTTTGGAGATAAAAGTCATCTCAGAAAGTGAGACCATGACAGATAGAAAGACAGGAAGGAAGGAAGGAAGGAAGGAAGGAAGGAAGGAAGGAAGGAAGGAAGGAAGGAAGGAAGGAAGGAAGGAAAGAAGGAAGGCCCTCTAGAAAGTGCCAGAGACCTGGGAGGTTAGAGACTTTCAGAACTCAAAGGGAGGGAACTTAGATGAAATGCCCACGTAAGGATAAGGAACTTGTAGAGTCTGCTGCTAGCATCAAGTAGAGGGATGGGGTTGCCATCCCACAGTCAAAAGCTCTGACCCAAAATTGTGTTTTCTGTCTAAAGAACTGCACGGACAAAAATGGAGAAAAGACTGAGGAAAAAGAGGTCCAGTGACCAGCCCAACTTGGTTTCCATCTCAAGGGCAGGCTCCAAGGTCTGACACTATTACTGATGCTATAGTGTGCTTAGAGACAGGAGCCTAGTATGGCTGTCCTCTGAGAGGCCCAACAAGCAGCTGACTGAGACAGACGCAGATACTTACACCCAACGAATGGACTGAGCTCAGAGACCCCTGTGGTTGAACTAGTGAAAGGCTAGAAGAAGCTGAGGAGGAAGGTGACCCAATAGAAGACCAGAAGTCTCAACTAACCTGGACCCCTGAAATCTCTCAGACACTGAGTCACCAATCAGGCAGCATACACTAGCTGGTCCGAGGACCTCACACATATACAGCAGAGGACTGCCAGGGCTGGCCTCAGTGAGAGAAGATATACCTAACCTTCGAGAGACTTGAGGCCCCAGGGAATGGGGAGGCCTGGGGGTTGGGAGAGGACATCCTCTTGGAGGCAGAGAGAGGAGGAATGGGATGAGGAACTGTGGGAAGGTGGACCAGGAGCGGGGTAACAACTGGACTTTTATTATTAAAAATAATAATAAACTTGAGGAAAAAAGCTTTTACAATAATTCTAAAAATATATGTGTTATTTTATCAGTTATCAGTTTTGCAGTTATTCTCTTAACTCGGCTAGCTTCCAAATGATTGAGACAGGACTGTTAGATTTATTTAACAGTCACGCCAACTGAGCACTTATCGATCCTCTAATCTGTCACTTCCCAGCCAATGCCCCTGAGAAACTTGCATCTTTGTTCTGTTCTTCCTGCACATGGTGGTTTCTCATGGGGTCTTCTGGACCCTCTTCTACTGGCAAACCACCTCTCCCACCGTCCCCTCCTCCCTCCCACCTCCCCCCAACCCTATTCTCTCCTCTGCTCTGTCACTGGTTGATCAGCTTCTTTATAGATCAATCTATATTTGGGGACAGATGTTTACATAACATTGAGACAAGAGACTCTCAAAATGAGGGTTGCAACCAGTTATGGGGGCACAGAAGTCAGCCTCTGAGTATTTACACAGTGCACAATAACATTATGCCTACATGTATGGTTTTCCCCGTTGTGTTTCTCTTCTCTAATAATTTAAAAGACCTTTCAATTCCTTTCTGCTAGGGATTTAGCCCAGGGCCTTGGTACACAAGGCAAATACTCTACCAAGTTACATCCTTTTACATGTGTTGTCTTGATTCACCTCTCTTTTTTGATTCATGTTTATGTCTTTTACTACTCTCTCTCTCTCTCTCTCTCTCTATATATATATATATATATATATACATATATATATGATAGTTCACACTGTAAGTGAACCTCAATACAGCTTTACTTAAATTATATTATTTCTTTCTCTCACTGACATGTCAAACGCCTGCTGCCAGGAAATGTGCTGATTACTGTTGGAGACTCCCACGAATGTGGATTCTTCTCCATGACAAGTTCTTTTAGTAGTAATCTTCCAGCTTCCTCTCCAGGCTAACACTGCCTCTTTGAAAGGCCTCGCCTGCCAACTCACTAAGCTGTCCTCCCCCTCAAACAGTATCTCCCCTTCTGTACAGCTCAGAGGGACATCAGTGCTCAATGGGAGAGAGGACAGGCCTTGTGCTCATGAGAGCCTTGCCGCCTAGGCAGAGCCTGACAAGTCTCACAGTGACCTCTGCACATCTCTCTAAGGGAAGGGGCCTGCGTGACTGCCTCAGCCACAGGACAGGCATCAGACACGTCCCTCCACCATTACATTCCACGGTAGATCACATCTGTGAGAGACACCAATAGGCACAAGTTCTTTACCTCCATGTTCCTTATTTTCACATCCACAGTCCATGACAGAAACGATTCAAATAGGGAATACTTATTTGGACCCTGTCCATCATGGTGGAAGGACGTGGCAGAATTCAAGGCTACAAGAACAAGAAGTGAGGCTCCTCAGTACAGTGGACCAGGAACACGAGACGGGAAAAGAGCTGACATTCAAAGGCCCACGCTAGTGACCTACTTCCACCAGCTAGGGCCCTAACCCTAAGGGCTCTACATCCCTACAAACCACTGGTTGATGGACAACCATTCAAAGCATGGACAAGTAGGAGGCAGTTCAGACACAAACCATAACCTTTCCAGGGCCAACTAAAGAAGGCTCACTGAATAAACAAGAAACATATCAGCTTGGGAAAATGGTATAGCCCTGCTCCACTCACAGACACACTGCAACAACCCAAAGGGTAGCATCCCTCGGTCACCCTGAACAAGTATCCTAACGACACCCCACAGCCCACGCTAGCCGAAAGTTCTTCAATTATGAGATAAGATGCCACAGATAACCAAAGAGAAACAAAACTACTCTATTGTAATGTTTACCATATACATATGTTAACTGAACCCTTAATGTGCTTCTACTTCACACTGCAGAGTCCTCCTTTAAAAGTCACCATCCCAGGGCCAGTGAGATGGCTTGATTGGTAAAGGTGCTTGTCACAAAAGTCCAACAACATAACTTCAGTCTCCAGAGCCCTTATATCTAAGTTTGGTCTCTGTTACCCTGATAAACACCATAACCTAAAGCAGCTTGTGAAGGAAACGGGCTTATTTTGTCTTGAGACTGCACTCTACCTTTGAAGGAAGCCAAGGCAGGAACATGAAGTAGAAACCGCAGAGGAAATATTGCTTATTGGCTGCTCCCAGGCTCCTGTCCAGCTACCTTGCCTATAAAGGCCAAGCCCTCCTGCATAGGATGGCACCACCCACCGTAGGCTGAGCCCCCCTGCATTAATGAGTAATCAAGAAAACTGACGTGCCCATAGGTCAATCCGATAGAGACAATCCCTCATCGGAGCTTCCCTCTTCCCAGGTGTGTCACAACCAAGATTAACCACCACACCACGTGAAGGTAGAAAGAGAGAAAAGACCTCCAAAAGTTGATCCTCTGATCTCCATAGGCATATACAGTGATAATCAATAAATTTTAAGCCACCATCCCAGACACCACCAGTGAGGAAGCCTTTTTAAAAAGGCCTCTTAAACAGGCGTGGTGGTCACAGCTTTAATTGACACTTTAGCAGGCAGAGGCAGGCAGCTCTCTCTAGCTCTAAGGCCACCCTTGTCTACTTAATAAGCTCCAGGTCAGCCAAGAGTGCACAACAAGGCCTGGGGGAGGGGCTTTTAGAGAACTGAAGAGACCAGGAATCCAGTGTCTCAGATTTGAATACAGCTTTATATCGAAACCAAGATAAATAAATACAGTGCTTTTTTTTAATAAATAAAAGAAACAAATCTCAACTTAAAAAATCTTGAACTTCACAAAACATCATAATCAAAAGCAATTTGAGAAGGAAAGGGTGTATTTCAGCTTATAGTCTATAGCCCATCATCGAGGGAAGTTAGGGAAGGAACAGTGGGCAGGAAATGAACAGAGGCCGTGGAGGAATGCTGCTTACTAGATTGCTCCCCATGGCTTGCCCACCCATGGGGGGAGGAGCACTACCCTCAGTGGACTGGCCCACCCCACATCACTGAGAAATCAAGAAAACACCCTCAAGACTTTTCTATAAGCAACACAATGGAGGCATCTTCTCAACTGAGGTCCTTCCTTCTATGTGACCCTAGCGTGTATCGAGTTGACAAAAAAAAGCTAACAGGATGGACCTAAATTCTAAATGTTCTTAGTACTAACTCAGTCAATTTAAATTAGTAGGGCTTTACCAACACTAATGCACTAAGTCGTGGACTAAGGTCATGGAACCTACAAAGAGGATGGTGACAGTCTGTGTGGGGTGATGTAACAAAATACCTCAGAGTGGGTAATTTATAAACACAAAATGTCATGGCTCACAGAGCCTGAGGAGTTTAAGAGCAAAAGGCCAACAGATGCCGTGTCTGGTAGGGGCCCCTCTCCCGTTCTCGCTGTTCCTCACATAGCCAAGGAGCTGGGCTGTCTCAAGTGTTTTCCACTGGGACTCAAATCCCATTCATGAAGACAGAGCTCCCATTCTCTAATCCCTCCACAGAGGCAGCACTTCATGCTGCCACACTGCAAATCAAGTTTCAACATTGGTATTTTGGGCATGCACATTTGTGAACCACAGCAAGGAGATAGGAAAAATGTGTACAGCCCCGAAATCAAGGGGCTAATGATCAAATAGTTTTACTAACAAGCGTGGGATTATCTACTGTGTGTCAACAGAGAGCACAAACATACGACGACACACAAAGACCAGCAGGCAAGCTACACCATCGTAGGCTAAAACATAGGAAGGTGACTGGGCACTCCTCACAAACCTAAGCCACTCTTCCAAAGCAGGAAGAAATGACAGCTAAACCTCGATGGCTATAATTGGCAGAATCAGCAACTGCTGGTAAAGTTTCAGGTCTCGGGACAGCTTGTGTCTACAGAAAAAAAAAATGTAGTAATTTTTAAATGCATGGACAAGACTCCCTTGAACAACTCCCATTGGTATAACAGAGGAAAAATGTGTGTCTCACAGAATATAATTGACCAAGTAAAATACTTCCTATTTCTTATTAACTTGGTAGCAGGTCTCACCAGCTGAGAGACTGTGGGCGATACACACAGAAGCAGTGACTGTCATTAACCTCCCTCTTCCTAAGGAGTTGCCTGATTTTTCATGCCCCTGATACGGTTTGAAATAACCTTTTCTGTCCATATACACCAAGGTGGGATAGAATTGCAACACAAGACCATGCATGTCTCAAACACTGAAACTCATACATCACTCAAAACCATTGCTAAAACGATTGGAAAGCGGAAGCTAGGAAACATTACAAATCCCAAGGACAACTTACTGGTCACCTTCAACCACAACAAACCCATCCAAGCTCGGTAGCCCAGACACGTGTCAGGCCACACAGGATGAGAACAGCCAGGCACATGTTGGTGAAATACGGCTTCACAGTTCAGAATACCCATTCTTCAGGCACCTCCAGCTAAGTCGGCTGCTTTGCATAAAATTAGCTATGGTGAAATCAAGTAAAACCACAAACTTAGTTCAGAGCATGCTTACAGATAGGAGTCCTTCCTACACAATCCTTTGCACAACCCCTGTGCTGATGATAAGACCCTGGCAATCACCCAGGGCCTTCCCTTCCCCGTTTGGTCGACATGAAAACGAGGTGCAAATGATGCTGATGCCACGAACCCTTTGACAGGGCTTAGAGCAAGGACCTGTTTCCTGTCTCCAGTCAGGCTGTGAAGAACAACAGGTAGAGTGCTTTATGTGTAAGGCTCTTCTCCATCCATACCGTTGGGAGAACTACACAGTTATGCCCGACTCAGAGCAAGCATCCGCACCTGCTGACAGGGGATGGAGGAGCCGAAGAAGAAGTGGGGGAAAGTTGAGAGCAGAGTCCTGTGCTGAGGCTTCTTGGGGGCTAAGAAGCTCCACCAACTGCACACAAGGGACAGTCTACATAGTCCTTCTCCCTCATTATCTTCCTCCCTGCGCTCCCCCAACCACACACCTGAAAAAAACACCTGAGCAGCCAATTACCTGTAACCTAGGCAAGTCGGCAATGATCTGTTTTGTGTATCATTTCGGGGTTAAGAGTACATTTGAATAACTGCATTCAACCAGGTGTGATGGCACATGCCTGTAATCTTAGCACTTGGGAGGTAGAGGCAGGAGGATCAGGAGTTCAAAGCCAGCCTCCTCTACCAAGCAAGTTCAAGGCCAGCCTGGAATGTATGAGTCTCAGTCAGTGTGTGTGTGTGTGTGTGTGTGTGTGTGTGTGTGTGTGTGTGTGTGTGTGTGTCTCACGCACACGCACACGCACACAATTAATAATAAATAAAGTTTAAATGTGTTTGAAATGATGTTGGTTGTATTACCTTCTTTTCTATCCCTGTAATAAAACATCATAACAAGGCAATTTAAGAAGGGTTTATTTGGGCTTGTGGCAACAGAGGGCTAAGAGTTTGTCGCCATCATGGTGGAGAAGGCAGGCATGGTGGCTGAAGTAGCAAGCTGAGAACTCACACCTTAGATGGCAAGCACAAGCAGTAAGAGCAAAATGACACCAGTCTTTAAATTCTCAAAGCCTCATAGGTAGCAATGAATAGCCTAGTAAGAGCACCAGTGGAAGGGAAGCCCTTGGTCCTGCCAAGACTGAACCCCCAGTGAACGTGATTGTTGGGGGAGGGCAGTAATGGGGGGAGGATGGGGAGGGGAACACCCATAGAGAAGGGAAGGGGGAGGGATTAGGGGGATGTTTGCCCGGAAACCAGGAAAGGGAATGACAATCGAAATGTAAATAAGAAATACCCAAGTTAATAAAGATGAAAAAATAATAATTCTCAAAGCCTGCCTCCAGAGACACACTTCCTCCAGCATGGCCACACTTCCTAACACCCCCTCCCAAAAAAAAGAACCACTAACTGGAGACCAAATATTCAAAAGTCCAAGAGTATGTGAAACTTCTCAGTAAAACTGCCACAAAGGTAAACTTTAGGAAATGATGGTTGTTTGCTATAACATGAGTTGGCCTCATCAGTCAGTAAAAGGACTGAATATAAGAAAAGACTGGCCTTTCAACCAAGACAAAACGCCATAGCAGACATCCTGGAATGGTACCGTGCATCCTCTGAAACCTGCTGACTTGGATTTTGGATTCCTAGCCTCCAAAATGATAACCCAACTCCTTATAGTAAATCTCTACACAGACGCACAAGCTGACAGACATGACGAGACGTGGCGCCTATTGGTTCTCTTTGGAAAGTTCTGCCTAAAGCGAGTTGGCTTATGACTGAGGACCAAGGCTGCCTATCCTTGCTGTCCTACTTGGCTTGCTGTGGCTTCCATTGCTTTAATAAAGCTCCCTGAGAGAAAAGGGTTTATTTGGTCTACACTTCCACATCACAATCCACCACTGAGGAGTCATAGTCTTTAAGGCTGCTGCTTACTGGCTTTCTCTTCATGCTTACGCCTGACAGGGGAGGCCCTTCCCACAGTACAATAGACACTCCCATATCAACTATTAATTAAGAAAATGCCCCACAGTCATGCACACAGGCCAATCTGATGGAGGTAATTCCTCAATTGATGTTCCCTCATCCTAGGAGACCCTACCTTGAGTCAAACTAACCAACACCCTTATTGTGGAGGAAGAAGATTCTCTGGACAGAATAGAAAGAACCTTCAAGTAGGTGCCATGTGGTGTCCATGCAAGGAGACACTGGGCTGTGTGAGAGTTGGTGGAGGTGCTGGGGTCGAATACAAGTTTTGCTTTTGGGAAGACAACTATTTTTATCCTGTGTGGGGAGCTAACTCTATTAAACATAATAATTAAACAGTTTTAATATGTTAACATGATAATTTGGAGATATATTGAGATATATATGAATGAATGAAAGGAGTAGTATACAGGTCACTTTGGTTACCAAAATACTGCTAAAAATACAGTTGACAGGGAGTTTTTATCAAGTCACTTAAGCTTCCTGAATAAGGCAGGATTCTGTCTGTGGAAGAACTGGACCTTTGCAATCCTGTCCACTTGACGTGACGTGAAAGCCAGTGGCCAACAGCACAGTGGCAGTCAAACATGCCCCTGGGAATCCAATGTTTTCTACAAAAAAGAAAAAAAATTCCACTTCCTATTTATCTTAGATATGTAATTTCACCAAACACAGCCATTGAAACACACACTCTCTTCCTCGGCTGCACTAAAGTTTATTTTTAAACACATAGTCAAAATATTTAAGGCATAGTCCTCCCACCGCTGCAGCTGGGCCGTCAATTACAGAGTTACAGGTTTACATTCATTCTCACCAAAACGCCTTATGCTGTTACAACATCCACTTGGAGAATATTTTTTCTGCTGATAATTAAGGCACACAAGCTCATCCACATTTCGGTTTTATTACAATGTAGTTTCAAAGAATGTCTAGGTATAAAATACACGATCGTTACTCATTAAGGTTAGATTAAAGTATTATGTGATGAGAGGTTTACATTTAAATGAAAAGACTTTCCAGAAGTATGAATCTATTCTGAACTAACTTTTTCTGATGGCATAGTTTTTAAAGTGTTGCATTAAAATTAATTAACTATTCCATTAGGTCCTGGAAAGATGTCTCAGCAGTTTAAGGCACTGGATGCTCTTCAGCGGACCTGGGTTTGATTCCCAGCACCCACATGGTGACTCATAGCCATCCAAAGCTCTAGTTCCAGGGCATTCAGTGCTCTCTTCTGGCTTCTTTAGGTGCCAGGTACATACATGGTGCACAAACATACATGCAGGCAAAACATCCATACACATAATTATTAAAGTGCTAAAGTAGACCATGACGATCAAACATCCCTGGGGTAAGGTACTGTCACTACAATACCAGGATAGGCAACTAAAATTTACCTAAGCAACTTGGACATTTCTCTCTTGAGAGGCAAGCAAACTCAGGCCCTATGATGTCATCAGAGGCCCAGGCTCGCCCACCTTCTTGCTTTATAGACATGGCTGATGACAGCCATCCTCTTGTGACTCAGAGATAGATGGCTGTTAGAATCACATAAAAAGGTCCAACGTAGACAGGCTGAGTACAGAGATGCAAGAGTGACCTACCTCCCTCTACCCCTCTCTTGCCATACAGGATAAATGTCTTTCCCAGAAGACCTCAGCTGACTTTCCATTAAGTTTCATGGACCAGAACAGGATCGCGTGCTCATTTCAAAGCAATTTGAAATAAATGAGAATAGGATGGTCACAATTAGCAGAGAAACCTTGCCCATCCCCTGGGGCTAAACACATTACAACTACATGTCCATAGGAATCTGAGTTCTGTTAGCAAGAAAGGAAGAAAAAGCCATCCAGACCTTCCCCTCTAAGACATGACTAGCTTGTACTGTTGAACAGAGAATATAATAAAGTGTATTAATATATATCAAATGTGCATTATCTCATTTAACTTTCACTAGCTTGGGACATTATCATATCCATTTCTCAGATGAGAAAACTGAGGCATAGAGTGGTCACAGAGCTTTCCCAAGGTCTATACCTAGGAAGTTATATAAAGAGAATTAAAAGACAAGGAGCCAACAAAAGTTAAATTTGAGCACTGTGACTACAGAGAGAGCAGACTTCATGGTAGGCCTTTAAAAACATCTCCTGCTGGGCTGGAGAGATGGATCAGAGGTTAAGAATACTGGCTACTCTTCCTGAGGTCCTGAGTTCAATTCCCAGCACCACACAGTGGCTCACAACCATGTGTAATGAGATCTGGTGCCCTCTTCTGGCTTTCAGTCATATATACAGGCAGAATGCTGTATACATAATAAATAAATCTTTAAAAAAAAAATTCCAGGTATTTATTATTGAAGTATTTTTAAAGGTTTTCCTCTTTTTTTATTTTTATTTTATGTGAATGGGCATTTTGCCCACATGTATGTCTGTACACCATGTTTGTGTATGATGCCCATATAGGCCACAAGCCAGTGTTGGATCCCTGTGGAATTTGGATGTTTGTAAACTGACGTGTGGGTGCTGGGAACTGAGCCTAGACCCTCTATAAGAACATCAAGTGCTCCTAACCTCTGGCTGTGTCTCCACCATCAATTTTTAAATATTTTTAAATCCATAAAATATTATTAAGAATATAATTCTAGGTTGTTATTTTTTTTTACCTTGCAGAATCGGGGCTCAAAGCCAGGGTCTCATGCATGCTAGGCAAACAGCCCACCACTGAGCTACATCCCCAGTCCTACATGTGCAGACATATTGCTAAAATCGTGATTAAAATGTTTGCTCCGGGGTAGGCGCCTTGATACTAGGAACTGAGCCTAGTGTACGCTAAGCGCCTGTCCTACACTGAGCTACAAACCCTCCATACTTGACTACGATGTTTGCACATTGGTGGTGCTTTCTCCTAAGCCTGCCTCCCCCACCCTGGTCAGCTGAATTCTTTAAAATGTTTAGCATCAGAAATAAAAACACAACCTTATCTTCGCTCTTATAACTTTCTTGCTAAGTTTTTCTTTAGAGTAAAGCTCCAAAGAGAGGAATTACTGGGTCAAGGGGGCTGAGCATTCGGATGCCTTCCTTCACCCACAGCCAATTTGCTCTCCAACAGAATGAAGCTAATTAACTTAACTGCCAGAAACGTATGACTTTCCCCTTTCTGACGTCACCCAGCTTCATTCTATCCATATTTGCATTTACTCAATGACCGTGACTTTGCTCCTTCGAGGTCTTTGCAGGGTGTGGAATTTTTCTCTGTGCACGCTGCCGAGTGTTTCCTCCAGTGACAGTCTGATTATCCTCTGCCCGTAATCCTTCCCAGGTCTTAGTTCTCCTGTGATTCAGAGATCTCAAGACAATGCTGGCTTAGTTTCATCTCTGCAAACTGCTCAAGACTGGATGAAGGTTGGTGCTGGCAAATACTGGGACAAACCCAAATCCCAGCTGCTCCCTCCGAACTCCTAAATGTCAACAACTGAGGCAGGAATTTCAGCCTTAGTGTAAAATTATGAAGAGTGGCATTTCCACCGCTGCGTATTTACAGCTCCACACCAGCCTTTGCTTCCACGGTCACTCCACACACGGAGGACTACTCTATCTGGACTAATCGCCATGGCGGGACTTACCTTGTGCCTTCATCCTGAAATTGCCAGGTAAGTATAAAAGTCAGAGGCAAAAACAATATCTTCCTATTTTGGTTTTTTGTTTTTGTTTTTGTTTTTTGTTTTTTGCTCAAATTAAAAAAAAAAAACAACTCAAAACACAGATTTAAAAAAAAAAAGAGGAGACATTAAGCACACACCACAGCCTGCACACACCACAGCCTGCACACCCCACAGCCTGCACACGCCACAGCCTGCACACGCCACAGCCTGCACACGCCACAGCCTGCACACGCCACAGCCTGCACACGCCACAGCCTGCACACGCCACAGCCTGCACACGCCACAGCCTGCACACGCCACAGCCTGCACACGCCACAGCCTGCACACGCCACAGCCTGCACACCCCACAGCCTGCACACGCCACAGCCTGCACACGCCACAGCCTGCACACCCCACAGCCTGCACACGCCACAGCCTGCACACGCCACAGCCTGCACACGCCACAGCCTGCACACCCCACAGCCTGCACACCCCACAGCCTGCACACCCCACAGCCTGCACACGCCACAGCCTGCACACCCCACAGCCTGCACACGCCACAGCCTGCACACGCCACAGCCTGCACACGCCACAGCCTGCACACGCCACAGCCTGCACACCCCACAGCCTGCACACGCCACAGCCTGCACACGCCACAGCCTGCACACACCACCATAGCCTGCACACACCACAGCCTGCACACACCACAGCCTGCACACATCACAGCCTGCACACACCATAGCCTGCACACACCATAGCCTGTCCTGTTTAGACTCCTCCACTGTGTTTTATTTTTATTATATTGCTATTATCTAAATATTTATTCTCAAACCAGAATCCCTGATAGTGTTTTAAAACTACAGATGCCTATCCTACTGCCTCACATCCAACCAAAATCTTTAGTTACAGCCTACAAGTCCACACTTTCAAGAATATTCCAAGTTTCAAATATTTTTTCTCAACAGTTCTCACTTTAAGCCTTAAGAACCATAAGCTAATATTTATGATGTTACACGCTGCTAAGTATTTCTACAGTGGTTGAGAAAGAGCCCCCAAAAGGCAATTTACTCTTAACTAACCCTTTACCTCCTACAGCAGAGCCGAAGCGACAGTCTGACTTCTAGAGTACTTTATCGGGTGGCATCAGGATCAGGATTCAGCCTAATTGCAATTTATCTCCAGGATGTTCCCTGCAGGGAAGTATTCAGGAATTCTTAGTTCTATAATTTTTTGGGGGATAGGGGGGCTTTGTTCACTGGGGGAGGGGTGGTGGATGTTGTTGTTGCTGCTGCTGCTGCTGCTGCTGTTTGAGGGCGTGTTGTTTGCTTTGTTTCTTGAGAGAGGATCTATGTCGTCCTGAATGTCCTGGAACTCTGTCGACCAGGTTGGCCTCCAACCCTCAGAGATCCGCCTGCTCTGCTTCTCAGAGTGCCACCATGCCCAGTGGTTGGTTTATTTTTTAAAAACCAGTCAAACATGATCAAAATCTCCTGGGGCAAAGATAGTACATGTCCATTAGTAATTTTTATTTTTCAAAATTCAGTAAGTGTTTTGTGGAAGCTATCTTTATGCTTTGGGGAAAAATAAATGAGAATTCACCAAAATCTGGTGATACTTTCAACTTGTCTATCGGTTGCTTTAAAGTTTCCTTCCTGTCAGTTTTACATTATTACAAACTTATTCTAAGTTGTCAATAAACACAACAGTCAATGTATTCGATAATGTCGATGTGTGTATTATACAATTATTTTATATTACCTATTCGTCCCACCTGTGTCAATAAAATGGTAGTTCAATAATGTCTCCAATAATGTCAACTTCTGTATTCTGTTAATGTGAATTATCTTATACGAAGAGAAAAAATTGAAAACTGGAAGGATATTAATACAGATATTTTTATTAAGTTGACCCATGTAGATGTTTCATCCCAAAAAGGATTCCAGCGGGGACCCTAACCAGACATGGATGAGGCAGTTGGGTTAGCTTTAAATTCCTCTGCACTCGAATAATGAAAACCATTCTGCATGAGGTGAGCGAGGAGCAGGTGGAATGCACTCTGTGACCCTGCCGTCAACGAGATAAAAGAAAACTGTCCAGAAGTGCACTGTCCCCTCCAGCACCAGAAAGTTCTTATTATTCCTCACCATTCTAGAAATAACATTTATAATCTACCCAGGGCCCTCGAGAGATTACGTTAATATTTCTTAGCTCAGCCACCCCAGTGGGAGTATTCTTTACCCAGTTCTGCACTACACAGGAAGCAAATCCTTCTTCAGGCCCCACGAACCGGAACAAGCAGAGGTAATTCAATGTCTTATTGCAGAGTCTCAGGTCAGGCTTGAGGCTGGATCCTGTGACTGGACAGAGACGTCGGTACTTCCTAAGCTGTCCCAAAAACGGCTCCTAACAGCGGGGGAGCATGACAGTCCAAGAGTCCCCCCGTGGTTATCTTTAGAATGCTTGCAGATATTCTAGCCTAGCCCCCCAATATGGCTAGAAAAGAAGCATGTATATTTGGGTTAACATCAAAACTACATTTCTTTTAAAACTAGAGCTAAAGCTAATATTCCATCATTGAGGAAAGGCAGAAAATATAAAAGCCAGAGGGGAAGAGGAGAGGGAGTGCTATAGAAGTCTCATTTCCTAGCATAACATATTTGTTGTACTTCTGAACACACAGCAGAGTAATTACTTGTACAAGACCTCTACAAGGTTGGGCCAGCCCCCTTGTCATGGGATTTGAGGGAGCTCATAAGGTCTCACCTCTCCCTGAGTTCTTAGAGAAGAGCTGATGGGCAAGAAGAGACATTTGCCTCAGTGGTGTAGCCACTGGTTCTGTTCACGCTCCTATAAACTCCCACTCAGGCTCCTTCATACAACCCTTGAGAAGCTCCTTGAGTTGTTAGAAAGAAAGAATCAATGAAAGAAACAAAGAAGACATGACAGTAGATGATCATGGAAGATTAGCAAGAGTTGGAGGGACAAGAGAGGGTAAGAAGTGGGGAAAAATATGGTTGGAATACATTATGCACACATATGTAAATATCATAATGAAATCATACATTATGTGTAATTAGTATACGCTAATAAAAAACATTCCAGGTGATTAAAATTGATACTCCTAGAGAACATTTATACTAGGTATCCAGTGAGGTACATATCTGTCACCATCTATGTTATTCAAAATGCTCCAGGTACCATCTATGAAACACATCCAAAAGCCATCCCTGAGAGCCAGTCGTCCAGTGTGCTGTCCAAAGGCCCTGGGCCATAGCTGTCTAAACCAGAGAAACATCCACTTTAGGGAAGCCAAACAGGGTCCTAATATTGTAAATGTGAGAGAGAGATGAACAGAGCAAGGGTTTGTCTCTCTTCGGCAGAACCTGTTGTCAGGAATTCTACTACTGAGGTCCAGAAACACAGCCCTGACTTTCTATAAAGCCCAGAAAGGTGGTCTTCAGAAATGGAAGCAATTAAGACAATACAGACAAAACAAACCAAGGCAAGAAATAGAAGTTTGTCTCCCGTCTCCCTGTAGATGTCTAAACCATGGACCATCCTCTGGAACCAAGATCCATGGTGTGGAGGCTTGGCTGCCTGAGGTGCTCACCTCAGCATATCGCAAGGCACTCATTTGAGAAACATAAGTTAAGTACAAAAATCATAGACAAAACATGGCCATCTGGGCCTAAGTCACATGACAAGAAACATGTGCTCTATTATGTTTTGCCTCAACAATTCTGAGGCAGAGAGAGGCGGGGGAGGGGAGATACCAAACTCAATTAACAACCATGCAGGCTCTTGCTTGACTATAAACGAGGAATCCTGCTTACCTAGCAAGAAGAAAGAGCAGACCTAACATGCCTTTAACTGCAGTTTAGAAATGAGAATCTGAAAATTACAAGTTATGAGTCCAAAGGAAAACTACAGGCCTGTCTTGGGGTAGCACTGTGACGTTCCTTTTTGCCACCCTGCTACTGACGCTTCGCTGCTGCCACTCTCCTGATGGTGTGAAAAAAAGAGGCCTATGGTCCCCAGCCAGAGTATCCCACCAACAACTGCATATTGCCAAAACAAGTGATCCAGGAGGGCAGGCCTGGAATGCTGGCCCAGTTGACCATGCCTCTGCCTGCCGTCACATGATGCAAACAGCGGCACACTGCTCTTGCTTAACAACTTTGCATCAGATAAAGCATAGTGTATCCCTCTGCTTATGTACACTGCTTAAGAATAAGGACTCTTGACCTACCTGGTTGAAAACTACAAAACTATTCAGGAAGGACTCTTAAAATATTTTGAATTTATATATTCTTTGTGGGGACCATATTTACTATGTGAAGTCATTTTCAATTAGGACTCTATGCAATACACAGCTCTTTCTTGGAATTCTCTAGATGAGCAGAAAAACTAAATTCAGCAAGGAAAGTAAGGAAGCAGCAGCAAGATATCACACGAAGGTATTTAGCAACCATAATAATGGAGCAGGCTGTTCTAGGATTCTGAACCCCAAGACAGGGAGAACTAAAATCCTAGCTGTCAAGTGTCTCCCTAGAAGACTCCAGTTGACCAATCTGCATCTTTCAAGGCCTTTCAATCTTAAGATTCCAATATGTGATCCCTGTTCACTAACAGCTCCATAGGAGACACATATGAGCTAAGTCCAGTCAAACATCAGACATCCGAGCACACCCTCCCTACCTGAAAACGAAAAATCAAGATGCACGGTGCTACAGCACTGCCTCCAGGGCACACTGTACTATAGCACTGCCTCCAAGACGCACTGTGTCACTGCCTTCAAGACACACTGTGTCACTGCCTCCAAGTCACACTGTCACTGCCTCCAAGACGCACTGTGTCACTGCCTCCAAGACACACTGTGTCACTGCCTCCAAGACACACTGTGTCACTGTCTCCAAGGCACACTGTCACTGCCTCCAAGACACACTGTGTCACTGCCTCCAAGGCACACTGTGTCACTGCCTCCAAGACACACTGTCACTGCCTCCAAGACACACTGTGTCACTGCCTCCAGGGCACACTGTCACTGCCTCCTAGAGACACTGTGTCACTGGCTCCAAGACACACTGTGTCACTGCCTCCAAGTCACACTGTGTCACTGCCTCCAAGACACACTGTGTCACTGCCTCCAAGACACACTGTAGCACTGTATTCAGAAGGAAACCAAACAAGACTGGATGAACAGGAAACAGAATGCTGTTCTCAAACATCTTCAAGAGCCACTGTTTATGGCATCACGTACAGCCAAATACTCTAACCCCAGCAGAAACAGCTCTAAGGCAAAGACCTTGCTGTTTTTGAAAATGACACAGAAGAAGAAGGGACCCTAGGCTGCAGCATATAAACAAGCCAAGCTGCTGAGAATGTGGGCTAATTCCGCTCTGTAAACTTTGAGCTAGCCACATGACCCTAGTCCTAAATGTCGAGGTACCATCAATCAATAACGAACTGTGCTGTAAGGGGCTTCAGCCACCTCACGGGATCAAAGCTTAAAGAAAAAGTCAACAGAGAAAGAAAAACACCTATCTTCAGACCTTAGATACCTACAAGGTTCAGGAAAGGAATGTTGGTAGACATTCCAAAGCTGTGGAAGTAGCTGATGTTCATGAAAACAAGGAGTACATGGAAATCTCAGTCCAATTCTAAGAACACTCTACTTACACAGGCGTGGATTTAAAGCACAGATCCTCAACCTGAGCCCATCCTGGGACATGTATGGTGGGAGCTATCACTTCCCAGAATTTCCCTGGGTCCGGAGACCAAGTACATTTTAAGTCATTTTACCCAGGAAATCATCCAGCCAAACACAGATACCATGAAGACCTACCTGGCAGAGCTGGATATTTCTGAGTTCAATATAATGTGACAAGTCTTCGAAGGGGTTTTGCTTTGGGGTGTTATTTTGAGAACAGATCTCACAGTTCTACCTCCACTTCAACTGCTTGCATTACAGGCACTTACACCATCATGTCCAGCACCAGTTGTTAGGTATTCTTTTAAAAAAATTAAAAGTATACAAAGAATTGTTTTAGGAAAACTAAAAGAATTGGGGAGGGAGGAACCACAACTTCTTTTGGCTCTGCTTTTTTTTTTTTTTTTTCCTTTTTCATACCTTAAAACTCTTCATTACTTTAACACAATTTCTTTATATTATAGGAAAATGTATATATCAAAATCTATGAATTAATTAGCCTTAAGTGCCAGCCAGTGGCATGAAGTCCCTTCACTCTCTTAAGCAGTCACCATAATTCTCCATCTCTAGAACCAGTTCAAGAGTTCACCTGAAACTCTTTCTAAACAACAGATCCTGTGCCTCTCCCCTAACCCTGGTCATCGTTCTTACACCTCCCATCTCCATGAACTGACCACCCTAGATGCCTTAATACATGTTACATGTTAGTTCGTGGCCAGTTCATTTCATTGAACATAATGTTCCCAGCACCATACTTTCAAGATTCACCTAGGTTCTTTATTGCTTTTGTCGTATTCTTTGACAGTTTCATACACGTAAATACTGAATTTGGTTGTTTCACCTCAGACCGTTACTCCCTCTCACTCTCTTTGCACACTCACTAAACCTTTCTTCCCAGCAATCCCCCCTTCCACTTTCATGTCATTCTGTTTGCTTTGTTGTGACTGACTTAGTTAGGGTTTTACTGCTGTGAACAGACACCATGACCAAGGCAACTCTTATCAGAACAACTCTTAATTGGGGCTGGTTTACAGGTTCATTGGTTCAGTCTGGTATCATCAAGGCAGGAGTGTGGCATCATCCAGGCAGGCATGGTACAGGAGGAGCTGAGAATTCTACATCTTCATCTGAAGGTTGCTAGGAAAAGACTGACTTTCAAGCAACTTGGAGAAGGGTCTAAAAGCCCACACCCACAGTGACACACTTCCTCCAACAAGGCCACACCTACTCCATCAAGGCCATGCCTCCTAATAGTACCACTCCCTGGGCCAAGCATATTCAAACTATCTCACCCACTGAGTTTAAGGTTGCTTACATAAACAATGGCCCGGGTTATTTACAGGAACTTAGGAAATTTATTGGTGGCTACACTGCTAAAGAAAATGACTCCTCACTCAGTAATCTTGTTGCTAATTGCTCCTCAGGGAGGGGTGGAGGCCTCCCAAATCCCCATTCCATCTCTGATAGAAGGCTGACAGGGCCCATCTTGTGCAAGTCTTATGCAGATACCCACAGCTGCTGTGAACTCATGAGTACAATGGCCATGTCATACTACCATGCAGGTCCTAGGATGGGCTCAGGTTGAGGACCTGTGTTTTAAACCCAAGTCTGTGTAAGTAGAATTACACAGACTTAGAATTGGACTGAGATTTCCATGTACTCCTTGGCTTTTGGGAACATCAGCTACTTCCACAGCTTTGGAATGCCTACCAACTCTTCCTTTTCTGACTTGACTGTGGTTGGTTGGTTGGTTGGTGGGTTGGTTGGTTGGTGGGTTGGTTGGTTGGTGGGTTGGTTGGTTGGTTGGCTGGTTTCCAGCACAGGAGACTGAACCCAGGACTCCCTGCATGCTGGAACAATTACTTCCCCACTGAGCGACAGCTTAAACCCTCTCCCAAAGGCTAAATAATAATACCCTGTGTGTGTAATTAAAACACATTTTATTTACCCACTGATGTGTCACTAAAATATGAGTTGCTTCCAGTTTGGAGACATTGTAAACTATCTGTTATGATCATCTGTTGGTGTAGCGCCATTAAATGCTAGATTGCTGGCTGGAAACAGTTCTGCTTAACTGTTTTAAGGAAGAACTACATACTATTGTCCCACTTTACCCAGCAATTCACAAGGGTTCCCATTTCTCCATGTTCTCCTCAGCATCATTTCCTGTTATCTGGGCTGTTTCTTCAGTTGGTCGCTTGGATAGCCATCGTAATGGATAGGAAGCACATCTCATTTTGTAGCCTTGATTGACAGTAAGGTCCTTAATGATTAGTGATTGTTCCATGTTCTTTTAAATGGTGTTTCAAAATATCTCATTTTGTTTCCTCAGCCCTCTTAGAAGGATAGGAATGTAATCATTGCTCTAAGTAGATACCTCAGATGCTTCAGACCTCTGGGGAACAACTTCCAACACACTAGTACAGAAAGTTCCCATGATTGAGGTTACAGCCTCCTTTTAAAACCTGAACAGAAGACAGCCCTGAAAGTTTCATTCTAGGTTCTTAAACGGGGCAAAGCAGCCTTGAACCCTACACTCTGATAAAGTCAGTAATGCCCACTGTTGAAGAAGAATGGACCTGGGACTCTAGCATCACAGGCTCCACTACAAACCTGGATGGAGCTTCTCCAACTCTCCCTTACCCCTTCCCCTTCCCCCAACTCCTCCCCACATCCTCCTCTGCCCCAGCTCTCCCCACATCCAACTCTCCCTTACCCCTCCTCCATCCCCCAACTCCTCCCCACATCCTCCTCTGCCCCAGCTCTCCCCACATCCAACTCTCCCTTACCCCTCCCCCTTCCCCCAACTCCTCCCCACATCCTCCTCTGCCCCAGCTCTCCCCACATCCAACACTCCCTTCCCCTCCTCCACACCCAGCTTCCAGGGCTAGCAGAGAGCACAACAGGCCAGAAGAGGCAGCCCCCAAAGCAAACCTATAAAGCAAAACAAACACAGGCAGCCAAGGGATCTGGGGGTGGGGGGGTAAGGTCCAATTCTGAAGCTGTGGTCCTTCAATTGGTCCAGTCTCAGTTCCACTTGTCTGGCTTTACCGAGGTTTTCTGAGTGTTGCATATCATCTAACTCCCATCTATGTTTAAGCTGGTCTAAGCCCCCTGAGATGACTTGAGAACGTTTACACTTTACCTCCAAATCTTTTTCAAAATCTTTTTTTTTTTTTGTAAACTGTCTTGCAATTCAACAGGCAAGATGCTCTCTGCAGACCACTGCAGGTCCAGTGGACCAGGGCCCTGACACTGAGATTCCCCACCATCCAAGTGAGGCTGCCTTCCTCAGGCTCTCTCTAAAACTCCTGAGGTAACTCCAGTGCAGCTAACCCTTTATGTGCAAGCAGAAAGTAACTTATTAAAACGAGTGTGGTCTAATAAAAAAACAGGTCACTCTACATGGTCTGAGCAAAACCATGCATTTCAATGGGCTCACACACACACAATTATGATACCGTTCACAGAGACCTAAGCAAACAATCCTGCAAAGGGAAATTTACCAAACACTTCCTTGCCAACTCAAAATGAAAATACCAGAAGAGAAAGAGCGTCTTCTAGAGAAAACGTTCACCTGCCACCTCTTTGCCAGTGATGACACTTCGAAGACCATTGACGCTCTGCATCTTTTGTTGTAGCTATGGTTACTGCTGAGCTCCTATTTAATGTGGAATTACAACAGGAACCCCAGAGAATATAAGACATTTTATTGCTAAACAAAGCAAAACAAAGATGTTCTGAGCCACAATATAGACTATGAAGCCAACAAAAGACAGGATGGCCTGCTGGATTATGCTGAGACGTCCACAAAAAAACTACAAGCCTAAGTCTTCCCCTAATAGGAAGCTAGGACCCAAAAAGACTCAATTATCAAAGTCATTTTTCCATTTGTGATGGGATATGAAAAAACCGGAGGGAAAACATGTAAAATGCACACATAACTAGAACTCTCAACTTAAAATCTATCAAATATGATGCGTGCTGGGCTTTACAACAAGAATCCAAATATCAGGGACAGATCACCCCCTGTCAACTAAAACAAAATATCCAAGCACTTTTATACAAACAAACCTTCTTGGTCATATAATAGCTCCCTCTGACAGAGCAGTCTGGGCAGAGAGCAATAAACAAAATCCAGACAGGAAGTAGCCAGAGAGAATAAAGGCAGAGCGTTCTGGCACAATCTCCTTGTAGAAAAACAAGAAATATTGCCCTAGTTTAACAGAACCATTACAGAGCCCAGAGCCAAATTATAATGTGAATTAATACGATCAGTGATGGGGTAGGGTCTACAAGCGAGTTTTTAATATTCGGGCCCCATTCCCTAGAATCAGCATCGTAAAATCAGCTCTAACTACCGACCACTGGCAATGCCAGAATCAAATTCCCATCCAGAACGAAATATTTTTACTTCATCCCTGGAGGTCAGCCTTTGCAAAGCCTTTTCTCGTTTTGATGCACGTGGATTTGTGCGCGTGGAAATTCTCTATTAAAACTTCCACTTGCTAAAATAAACCCAACCTTCCCACAAAAGAATGCTTAAAGAAAGCACCGTCCTTTTACCTTAAGAATGACAGCGCATTCCACAGTTACTTTCCTAACACTGATATATATCTAAGCAATAACATTCAGCAAAAAGAGAACACGGCGTGACGTTCTGGGGCTATCACTGAATAATCTTCATGCCTTTCAAGAGGTATGTGTCAATCTCGAGCATGTCTGGAAACCACAACAGTAAGAGGCAAGCGTCAGCATTCCTCCCCAGCAGAGGCCATGGCTGTCTCCTAAGCATACATTCTCCATCCCCTCCACACTAATAGACTCTCAGCAGGCACTTGCCTATCTAGGTGAAGATATATTTCTCAACCACCCTTGCAGAAAAGTAGGCATGTGACTGGTTCTGACCAATGGGCCATTTACCACACAATGTTCCTAAAAGGAAGAGAGGATGCCCTCTTCCTACTGTCTTTGCTCAAGATTTTAGAGCAGAAATTAGAGCAATCATCTTTGATGAAAAAAAAAGTGGAAGCTATACTAAAACACACACACACACACACACACACACACACACACATACACCCTCAGCCGTGCATGGAAGGGAGAAAGCTCTGTGGAATCATACTCCCGGCCTGGACTAACTTATGCTCAGACCACTACAGGTCAGAGTCAGATTGCACAGGCTCTCAGTGGGTTCACTGTTTGGGATGGGGATTTAACTCAGGGTAGAGTGCTACCTCACACACAGAAGGCTTGAGTCTCCAGCTTCAAAGAAACAAGGCTTGGAAGCATGAGCCCATAATCCAGGCAAGAGGATCAGAAATCCAGGGTCATCCTTAGCTACACAGTAAGTTCTAGGCCAGCTTAGAACGCATAGGTCCTTGTCTCAAAGAAAAGAAAAAAAAAAAAAAAAGAAAACCACGATTTGCTTTAAAACACACCAAAGCCAGTTTGCAGTAGCCGTCATCACCACTTACAGAATAAAAGGACAGCTGGGGAGAGTCAGCAGCCAAAATATCTTAGGCACACCGAGAAGGCCCAATGAGCCACCCACGGAATTCAGCACACACCAGCCCAAATCCAAACAAGAGCTACCGCCTGCCTGCCTCGTTAACGCACTCCATGAGCCAGGCAGCTTCCTCCTATT